>NC_034190.2:26102356-26134856 GCF_002021735.2 Oncorhynchus kisutch
CGGTCTTCTGCTGCCCCCCTTTACCTTCTCTATCCTCTCTATGTTCCCCTCTCGTCCTCTCCTCTCTCTCTCATCATCTTCTCTCATTCGGTCCTTGCTGCTGCTTTCCCTTTACCTTCTCTATCCTCTCTCTATGTTCCCCCAACCTTCTTCTCTCTCTTCCATCCTCGTTCTCTCTCTCTCTCTATCTCTGTCTCGGTCTTCTGCATGCTTGTCCCTTTACCCTTCTCTATACTCTCTATGTTCCCCCCATCTCTCTCCTCGTCGTCTCTCTATCTCTCTCTCTCGGTCCTTCTGCTGCTTCCCTTTACCTTCTCTATCCTCTCTATGTTCCCCTCTCTCTCTCGGTCTTCTGCTGCCCCCCTTTACCTTCTCTATCCTCTCTATGTTCCCCTCTCTCTCTCTCTCTCTCTCTCTCTCTCTCGGTCTTCTGCTGCTTCCCTTTACCTTCTCTATCCTCTCTATGTTCCCCTCTCTCTATCTCTCTCTCTCTCTCTCTCTCGGTCTCCTGCTGCTTCCCTTTCTTTACCTTCTCTATCCTCTCTATGTTCCTCTCTCTCTCTCTCTCTGTCTCTCCTGCTGCTTCCCCTTTACCTTCTCTATCCTCTCTATGTTCCCCTCTCTCTCTCTCTCTCTCTCTCTCTCTCTCTCTCTCTCGGTCTTCTGCTGCTTCCCTTTACCTTCTCTATCCTCTCTATGTTCCTCTCTCTCTCTCTCTCTCTCTCTCTCTCTCTCTCTCTCTCTCTCTCTCTCTCTCTCTCTCTCTCGGTCTCCTGCTGCTTCCCTTTACCTTCTCTATCCTCTCTGTGTTCCCCTCTCTCTCTCTCTCTCTCTCTCTCTTGGCCTCCGGCTGCTTCCCTTTACCTTCTCTATCCTCTCCATGTTCCTCTGTCTCTCTTTCTCTGTCTCTCTCTCTCTCGGTCTCCTGCTGCTTCCCTTTACCTTCTCTATCCTCTCTATGTTCCCCTCTCTCTCTCTCTCTCTCTCTCTCTCTCTCTCTCTCTCTCTTTCTCGGGCTTCTGCTGCTTCCCTTTACCTTCTCTATCCTCTCTATGTTCCCCTCTCTCTCTCCCGGGCTTCTGCTGCTTCCCTTTACCTTCTCTATCCTCTCTATGTTCCCCTCTCTCTCTCTCCCTCTCTGTCTCTGTCTCTCTCTCTCGGTCTTCTGCTGCTTCCCTTTACCTTCTCTATCCTCTATGTTTTTCTCTCTCTCTCTCTCTCTCCCCCCCCCCCTCCTCTCTCTCCTCCCTCTCTTTTTCCTTCTTCCTCCTGAGGCAGTGCTGGGTATGGATGGCACGTTGAGCTACACGTGATAAGGCTGCTCCACTCTACTTTGCTCTGAACAGGCTGGCATACACACACTCTCTGACCTTCTCATCGTCTCCATGGCCCCAGTGCCAGCCTGATCAACTGTTCTAGATCTCCTTCTTTCTCTCACTCTCTCTCTCTGCCTGTCTGTCTGTGTCTCTCTCTGTCGCTATCTCTCTTAGCCCCTCTGTCTGTCTGAATTCTAGATCATCCTCTCATACAATCTTATCAGACATGCCCTGGTAATGCAGAGTGGTGATGCAGCAATCCTGGTTCTACACCATAGACTTAGGGATGGATGGGAGGGGAAAACATTGAGTTTATATCAAATAGTATTGGAAAGCTTGACTAAAATATGTTAGTTACATTACTGTAATCTGATAGTAATTGAACCACAATGCATTTCAGAAAATCCATTAGTCAATTTCCTCAATCTGCCTCTGTATTTGTTTATGGTTTAATCACATCTATTAGTTACATTACTGCAACTTAATATAGACAGAGTGCCTTCTCTTCCCTCTTCTCATGTTGCGTGTAGACTGGCCGACATTTTCTATGATGTAGTCGTTTCGAGTTAGCGCTGGTGTAGTCATAGATTCTTGGACATCTGATAACTGATCAACTCTTATTTGGAGAAGTGTCAGTGCCCTAGTAATCGTACACTTACATGACCATTACATCGCTCCTCTACACAGCATATCTATCATGCCCATTCCTTCCCTTCCTCCCTCAGTCTTAGTACTGATAGTCTCCATCCCAGGCTGCTTATCTTGCCTGCACACACAACATGGATATCACCGGAGTTAAAAATGGGACAATGCTTTGCTCCACCCTTTACTGCAGAAAGACACAGGCAACTCCTCAAATATGAATGTGTCCCTTTGGCTTGGGAGGATCAATACAATACACTGGGGCAAGGCTTCACCCTGGTTACCTAGCAACAAGTTACATGGCAACGGCACAGGCGAGGGACTTAGGTGGTGTGGCAGAGAGAGGAGGAGAACCTAGCTTGGCACTAGCTGTTATTATAGGTGATAGATGGGTGATGTTTTAATTGTTGTCTGTATTTTGTAAGGCTGTGTCGGCTGATGTAATCAAGGCAGGCAGGCAGGCAGGCAGGCAGGCAGAAAATAGAGGTGTTAGATCCTAGCAGAACATATTCACTTTCTAGACTAGAGCAATCATCAGGACAACACAGGGTGTGTCAGCAACTCAACACTCAGCATCCAACCATTTTCATTGGTTGTGATGAAAATGATATTTGATGGATTGGGGGCGAACCATGTATGTGCAGTAGTAGTATAACATGCTCTAGGTTAAGACAGAAAATATTTGTGTTCGATCTGGTTACGCCTATTATTCCAGACAATGTCTCTTTGTGCCCCAGACATAACAAAGAGGCTCTCACATCAAGCCGACATGCTGAAGTTTGGATGGTTAGTGAGGAAATGGTTCCCCCTGGTGGACATACAGTACTATATTATATTACACAACCACACAGCATCACTGACAAGCTGCTTGTAATGTCTTTGGAACCAGTTAGGTCCAGTGGGTGTTTTACTAAAATAATGACATTTTCCAACTAGGTATTTAGGTGATCCAATAAACCTTCCAATATGCTCAACAGAATGTTACTCCTGGGTTTGCAGCAGGGCTGAAGTTGTAGAACCATCGCTGGCGTCAAAAAAACACACCCAACACCAATAATCTAGGGAAAGCTTTGTGGATTTATTATGGCATGTTGCCTACCCACCTGACAGAATCGACATGTGGAATTATGCTAACGAAAATGTACTGCACATACCACCACTGAGAACAGATGACACTACGAGACACACCTCAGATTTTCCCTCCCCATAGAATAAACATTTACCTTGAGTTATCACATGAACGATTCCAGTAATCAGTGCAGTACATTACGAATTAGAGCCTCAGCTGCTTGCGTTTGAGACAAAACCACACATAGATACCCACAGCCCAAACATTTCATAGAAAGACGATTGATAATACAGAATGTTCAGTCTCTTGTGTTGTATAGTGAATGTTAATTCACTATACGAATATGTACATATAGTAAATAAACTCCATGTGTAATAGCACAATATATACAACTGCAGTGTAATAACTGGTATTATGTACTGTGTTAAACAGTATATATATATATTGGCATTACTAAGTACTGTATATGTCGGTCCTTCTGTTCACCGTGCATCTGGTCCTCAGTGTTCATATTCAAACTGTATCATCAGTCAGTTGCGATCATGCATTTCTAGCTCTATTGTTTTGATGAGTAAGAGATAGAAGTCCTCTCAGACCGGCAGCGTAGTGCAGGCACGGACTGGCCATAGGGCAGTTCGGGAAAATGCCAGATGGTCTATCTTTAGCCAAGTGGGCTTGTCTAAATTGTTGTTGTTTTTTTTAACGCAGAATGACCATTATTTGGCTAACAATAGGGGCCTCCAGGGGAAAAAAGGGCCTGTGTGTTACAAATGCCGGGGCTGATTTATGGTCCCAGTCCGTCTGTGGCTGAGTGGAGCAGAAGGAGGCAGAAAGGATGCTGCCATCTCCAGACATGATGCAACACTTTGGTGGCGGTGTTGCTTGGTGCTTGCTCCCATGCCCAGACCACAGGCATATGCCGACCACACTGGGAAACATGTGCACAAGCGTTCCATCTCCAAGGCCTTGCTGTGGGCGTGGGTGGTATTCGTCTTTGAGCGTATACAATCGGTAACATTTAGTAGTGTTCTGGTTATAAATGTGACATTTCTCTGTGCTGTACACACCTGGTCGGCACGTCTTCTACTAAACAAAAAAAAATAGGTGTTTACATGTATGTGTCAATGGCCCAAATACTGTTGAACAACACTTCACACAGAGCTATAGAACACAACAAAACAGGTTTCCATGTAAACTGCTACCAGGCACATTTCAGAGGAGTCTGGGAAAACAGAAAGCCTTTTAACGAAAGACAGCCTTGAGCTGAATAGATTAACACAACAGCAGTTGTCACATGCTGTTTTTTTCAACCATGACACCAATGTTACAAGAGTGTATACACCCTTATGTTATTCTAGCCAGTGTGTTTCCATAGCTATTGCGCTGACACTGAGGACTTGTGAAGAGCAGAATTCAACAACCGCTGCACAATCCAAACAGCAGCTTTGTGAGAAGGTGTTAAAGTTCACAGTGAGCCATTGTTATGTAAATGCCATCTGAGAAGTACCAGCGGCCTGGCTCCGGCTCCAAGTGAGTGCAGGTCCACTGGAGCCATGGTCCAGTGAGACACGGGTGCCGGCCCACGTAGATGGAAACAGAAAAGTCTGAGCTGGGATGAATCCGGGATAGAAATACACCAACAGCAGAGGAGTGTTTTAACAGTACATGGTTGGCAGTGAGAAACCATTTTAGGTGGATGTCAGGAATGTTTAAAAGACAGGGATTGGATTGTCCAACCTACTCAAAACATTAGCATCAGCTTCTAGCTAACCTTTGCAAACAAACACATCAACACTTCAGGTCACAAACACATCAGTCATTGTCTTCATCTCAACCCATTAGCATGATAGCCCCATTGGTTGTCATCAAAACCACTAACAACGTTTATAAACCCATATCTGCTGTACACACCACGCTGCCATCCGCATTAAAGTCTCAGATCGGAATTCATACTTACATCAAATGTCTGTGTGAAAGAGGAAGCCAGCTGCCCCTTGTTATACAGTTAACCCACTCTCCCCTCGTTCTTCAAACATTTCTAGTACATTATAATACATTATCCCCTTATATGTTCCAAAACAATCAGAAAGCTCAGAACCCCTAGAGGCCACTAGGATCCGCCCATCTTCCGACCTGTTATAGACGTCAGCAGGACATTTAAAAAAAATTTCAATTGAGAGTTCTCCGTTTTGCACAGCAGTATATAATCAGCGTATGTCCTTTGTTTCTCATGGCAGTGTGTGTAGGAGTAGAGGTGATCTGTCCACCCGCACACACACACCCACACACACCAACGCTCTTCTTAAGTCTTTTCAGATTGTGTGATAGAGACGGTTCTCTGTCCATCCTTCTAACCTTCTCTCCCACCCTTTCTCTGCTTATCACTGTCTGCAGCTCAGCTGCTGTTCAAACGGGCCCACCACTCCTTCATGGGTCCTTCTGTATCGTCCTACCCATCCATTCCTCTCCTACAGTTATCTCATCAGCCTCACAAGAGGTAAACATTGGGGCTAGTTAGACCCCCACCAGGCAGCCTTATGATCCCTCATTCCCCTCAGAGCTCTCTGGGGGGGATGGGGCCTCCTCCGCCGTGGGAGACTGGGCTTCTCCCTGAACATCTAGACACAGAGAGATAGACACATAAGACTGCAGTTAGTTATCATTTTTCACCTCATTTCATCTTTATTTGACCAGGAAAGACCCGTGAGGTTAAAAGGCTCTTTGCGAAGACAGCCTGGAACCTGGCCACGAGACAGTGGTTGTGTGGTGGAGCTTCATGGATTTGAGTCAGGCTGAACTAACCCACCTGTGAGGTTGAGCTCGGCCAGTTTGAGTGGAAGGTCAGTGGGGTTGACCCCAGCCGGTGACCCCAGGATGTCAGGTAGGGCGTTCCTTCTCCCCGAGCGACCCGAGGATGCAAAGTCCAGCTTGGGCTCTACCACTTCCGTCATCTCCTCAGGATCAGAGACCCTGCAACTGCTGCCTGGGAGAGGGGGAAGAGAGAGACAGTAAATCAATTATATATTCACACCCAAAAGTTCTACTGCTCAGATCACATGGTCAGGATCAACTCTTTTCTAGTGCCGTTTTTGTCCACTGGAGGGAGTCCTTGTACTATCGTTACAACAGATTTCTCACTTGTTTATTTCTATTTGTGTCAACAACTAAAAACAGATAAAATCTCATAGGCCATTTACTTTTTAATGTTCCACCTCAGAAAGCACAGGGCTGTTTTCATCAGACATCATGCAGTTCAGATGGCCCTGATCCGTTTGCTAGTTTCATCTGGAGCATGGCTGGACACAAGAATACCTTTCTCGCTGTACATACTGGCTGCCTGTGTGTCTGTCTGTCTGTCTTTTGTCATGGTGACTGCTGTAGTTCTGTTTTGCAGAATTACATCCCATGTCTCACACTCTTATAGCACACAAGACACCTGGGTTGGGTTCAATTCAGAATTTTGACATTGACTCCCATTCAACTCATGAGTTGAAATTCAAATTAAATTGGCCACACCCCGCAGGATGCAGAATTTGAATATGAGTGGCCGGAATAATTATTTAATTCAGTGCAATTCAAATAAATTACACTCTGTCACATATACTCCCTCTCCAGCCTCTAGTTCATCAGGCTGCTGATTATCCCACACACCTGTCACCATCGTCTCGCGCAGCTGTGACTCATGACACTCACCTGGACTCCATCACCTCCTTGATTATCTTCCCTACATCTGTCACTCCCCTTGGTTCTAACCTCAGGTGTTATTGACTCTGTTTTCATGTTGGTGCCTTGTTTGTGTTTCATGTTCATTGTATTTAGTTTCTTAAAAACACTCACTCCCTGAATTTGCTTCCTGACTCACGCACACACACTCTTTTAACCTTAGAATAACTAATTATATTTCCACCAACCATTTAATTTGTTTGGCTTCTTTTTGAAGGTCTCAGGGTCAACTTCAAGATTAAACTAATGGGAAATGTAGTATATTCATGAAATATAATAACGTAGAATATTCGCATACAGGTTTTGTTTTCCTTGATCATTTATTTTAACAGTTTGACCTAAAAATCAACTGATTCAACAATATTGTATGTTCGTGTATACAACAACCTGTTTGATGTTTGATGTACAAGATTCATTAGGTACACCACCCCGTTCACGAAAATGGGTCGCTCTTTTTAGCGATCCATTTCACGCTGTATAAAGCAGGCATCGAGTCATTCAGTTAATGTTTGACTGAACGTTAGAATGGGCCAAACAAGTGATCTAAGCGACTTTGAGCATGGTATGGTATGGTATGATATGGTATGGTATGGTATGATATGATATGGTGTGGTATGATATGGTATGGTATGATATGATATGGCATGGCATGGTATGATATGGTATGGTATGATATGGTATGGTATGGCATGGTATGGTATGATATGGTATGATATGGCATGGTATGGTATGATATGGCATGGTATGGTATGATATGGTATGATATGGTATGGTATGATATGGCATGATATGGTATGGTATGATATGGTATGATATGGCATGGTATGGTATGATATGGCATGGTATGGTATGATATGGTATGGTATGATATGGCATGATATGGTATGGTATGATATGGTATGGTATGGCATGATATGGTATGATATGGTATGATATGGCATGGTATGATATGGCATGATATGATATGGTATGGTATGATATGGTATGGCATGGTATGGTATGGCATGGTATGGCATGGTATGGTATGATATGGTATGATATGGTATGATATGGTATGGCATGGTATGCTATGGTATGGCATGGTAGGGTATGGTATGGCATGGTATGATATGGCATGGTATGATATGGTATGGCATGGTATGATATGGTATGGTATGGTATGGTATGGTATGATCGTCTGTGCCAGGTGCGCCAGTTCCAGTATCTAGGGTTGATTGAGAATGGTGTGAGAAACAAAAACTTCCAGTCGGCGGCAGTCCTGTGGATGAAAACAGCTCCTTGATGAGAGGTCAAAGGAGAATGGCAAAAAATTGTGCAAGCTAACAGGTGGGCCACATACATGCAAATAACGGTGGAGTACAACAGTGGGTTGCAAAACGGCATCTCGGAACGCGTCGGTCCTTGTCACGGATGGGCTATGGCTGCAGACGACCACACCGTGTTCCACTCCTATCAGCTAAAAACAAGAAGAATCAGCTCCAGAGGGCACACCATCACCAACACTGGATAATAAGGAGAAGAAAAACATCCCCTGGTCTGACGAATCCCGGTTCCTGTTACGTCATGCTGATGGCAGAGTCAGGATTTGGCGTAAGCAGCATGAGCCCATGGCCCCATCCTGCCTGGTGTCAATGGTACAGGCTGGTGGCGGTGGTGTAACGGTGTGGGGAATGTTAAGTCCTTTGATACCAATTTAGCAACCTTTACATTCCCAAATAATTCAGGCTGTTCTGGAGGCAAAGGGGGGGTCTGACCCGGTACTAGACGGGTGTACCTAATAAACTGGCCACGGGGTGTATATATTTGTATACAGTTGTGGCCAAAAGTTTTGAGAATGACACAAATATTAATTTTCACAAAGTCTGCTGTCTCAGTTTGTATGATGGCATTTTGCATATACTCCAGAATGTTATGAAGAGTGATCAGATGAATTGCAATTAATTGCAAAGTCCCTCTGCCATGCAAATGAACTGAATCCCCAAAAAACATTTCCACTGCATTTCAGCCCTACCACAAAAGGACCAGCTGACATCATGTAAGTGATTCTCTTGTTAACACAGGTGTAAATGTTGACGAGGTCCAGGCTGGAGGTCACTCTGTCATGCTGACTGAGTTCAAATAACAGACTGGAAGCTTCAAAAGGAGGGTGGTGCTTGGAATCATTGTTCTTCCTCTGTCAACCATGGTTACCTGCAAGGAAACACATGCCGTCATCATTGATTTGCACAAAAAGAACTTCACTGGGAAGTATATTGTTGCCAGTAAGATTGCACCTAAATCAACCATTTCTAGGATCATCAAGAACTTCAAGGAGAGCGGTTCAATTGTTGTGAAGAAGGCTTCAGGGCGCCCAAGAAAGTCCAGCAAGCGCCAGGGCCGTCTCCTAAAGTTGATTCAGCTGCGGGATCGGGGCACCACCAGTACAGAGCTTGCTTAGGAATGTCAGCAGGCAGGTGTGAGTGCACCTGCACGCACAGTGAGGCGAAGACTTTTGGAGGATGGCCTGGTGCCAAGAAGGGCAGCAAAGAAGCCACTTATCTCCAGGAAAAACATCAGGGACAGACTGATATTCTGCAAAAGGTACAGGGATTGGACTGCTGAGGACTGGGGTAAAGTATTTTTCTCTGATGAATCCCCTTTCCGATTGTTTGGGGCATCTGGAAAAAAGCTTGTCCAGAGAAGACAAGGTGAGCGCTACCATCAGTCCTGTGTCATGCCAACAGTAAAGCATCCTGAGACCATTCATGTGTGGGGTTGCTTCTCAGCCAAGGGAGTGGGCTCACTCACAATTATGCCAAAGAACACAGCCATGAATAAAGAATGGTACCAACACATCCTCCGAGCGCAACTTCTCCCAACCATCCAGGAACAGTTTGGTGACGAACAATGCCTTTTCCAGCATGATGGAGCACCTTGTCATAAGGCAAAAGTGATAACTAAGTGGCTCGGGGAACATAACATCAATATTTTCGGTCCATGGCCAGGAAACTCTCCAGACCTTAATCCCATTGAGAACTTGTGGTCAATCCTCAAGAGGCGGGTGGACAAACAAAAACCCACAAATTCTGACAAACTCCAAGCACTGATTATGAAAGAATGGGCTGCCATCAGTCAGGATGTGGCCCAGAAGTTAATTGACAGCATGCCAGGGCGGATTGCAGAGGTCTTGAAAAAGAAGGGTCAACACTGCAAATATTGACTCTTTGCATCAACTTCATGTAATTGTCAATAAACGCCGTTGACACTTATGAAATGCTTGTAATTATACTTCAGTATTCCATAGTAGCATCTGACAAAAATATCTAAAGACACTGAAGCAGCAAACTTTGTGGATATTAATATTTGTGTCATTCTCAAAACCTTTGGCCACGGCTGTAGACTACACCTAATATAGAATAGCAGCATTTTAATTTTAATTTTAATTCAATTTCCTTTCATCCAAATTTGTATCCTGTTTACTACTACAAAGTTAAATTAAAATTCAAGAATTTAATTTATGAGGCATTCTCAATAAAATTCTGAATTGAGCCCAACCCTGACACACACACACAAAAAAAAACAGCACAATGTGCACATTCATTTCTACACACATTTCCAACAAATATATGCACACACAAATGCACACATCGAGCTGCTGTTTCTATGGCAACGGATGAAAAAACACCTCTGGTAAGCAAACATGAGTCCAAACGACCCATTCCCTCTTCTATCTCTCCCTCTATGTCTCTGTCAGTATTCAGTTCTCTTGAAATAACCCACTGCCTTTAGTAGAATCCCAATCTCTGTCTCAACAACCATATTGAGGGGCCACACACACACATACACACACACACCTCTCTTCCATATCACTGGTCACATGTTGACTGCCATAGGGTGGGAGGATTGGTAAGTCCTCATACCATGTCAACATAACGACACAGCAGTTATGATTGTTCTGACGTGGGTAAGGAGACGTGTGCATGCACAAGACGGCCCTTTGTCAACAGTTGTTAACCATCTCACTTCACAATGCTTGCCTTCTATCTTTCTCTCTCCCTGCTCCTCCACTTGTAGATCACTCCCACTCATCCTGTCTTTGTCTCCCTACACAATTGTATTTAACCTTGATTTAACTAGGCTAGTCAGTTAAGAATTTGTTCTTATTTACAATGACGGCCATTATCTCATGTTGAATCTCTCCCTCTTGTACTCAACCCCTGTAACACAGCGTGGTAAGTGTTCATACTCTTATTTCAACTGAACACTAAATAACAAAAATCACAAAGAGAATGAACGGAAACCGGAACAGTCCTGTCAGGTGCAGAAACACAAAACAGAAAATAACTACCCACAAAAACACTGTGGGAAAAAGCTACCTAAGTATGGTTCCCGATCAGAGACAACGATAGACAGCTGTCCCTGATTGAGAACCCTACCTGGTCAAAACAAAGAAATAGAAAAAGGAACATAGAATTCCCACCCAAATCACACCCTGACCAAACCAAAATAGAGACATAAAAAGCTCTAAGGTCAGGATGTGACAGCCCCGGCCTATTTCATAACAAAAATAACAATAATTAGTTCCATATGGAGTTTTTCTCCAACTGAAATTGCTTTACATTCAATAGGATACTAGATAACTCACCCCAGGCACTTCAGTAGGGTACTACAACACATCACATTCCCAGGCTTTTCAATTGGCACCCACTACAGAGAGACAGTAGGGGGTCGATGTGAATGTGTGTCTATCTGGTGTGTGTGTGTTAAGCTCTGTCCTCTGTCTTCAGCATGTTAAGAGTGTGTGTAGGTGTCCAGGGAGGCAGGACAATTTCTTCCTCTTCCCCTCTTAGGCCTCCGCATGTTACAGCTGCTCTTTGTGTGGCCCTTCGAGCTTCCAGAAGGAGGGAGGACAAGCTGCAATTAGCATTGACATGTCTACAGCTGCCTTCATGGCTGTGTTGATTTCAGGAGAGGCCTGTCTCGGTCTGCCTGCTGAACACATTATAGGCAGGAGACAACAGGACTGAGAGGAGGGCAAAGAGAGACAGAGACAGACAGAGACAGAGACAGAGACAGAGACAGAGACAGAGACAGAGACAGAAACAGAGACAGAGACAGAGACAGACAGACAGACAGACCTACTGCTCTCCAGCGATGTTTATGTTATCCAGGGCTGGCTGGCAGACAGACAGGAAATAGGTCTGTTCTGCAGAGATGTTTGTCTTAGCCAGAGATGGCTGCTTCAGATGTGTGTCAGACCAAAATCTAGGGCAATCAATGACAGTTGAAAAGGAATATCTTATGTTACTGTATACATCAGGAATATAGTTTTTTTTCTCCTAACCTATTCTAACCATAGGTCACTTTTGAACCAAACCTGACTAATGCACAACATCTGCAGTGGAGGCTTAGGATAATGACCCCACTAGGTCTTGGTTGGGAAGGATCATTCTGTATAGAAATGGTGACCTATAGAATACATAGGCTTGTTTCATCAGACAACCTCTGTGGTGTGTACTGTGTATTAGACACAATACTAATGCCAGGTAATATAAAAGCCCTCGATCGAATGACAAGTAGGTCAAGGGTTGTTTACAACACTGCTATTAAAGCATAGAGAGTTGAATAGGCTTCTGACAGGGAATGTCTTCAAAGTCCAGGATACACTAACACTAGAATTAAAGGAATAAATCATAAATTGTGAAAAATACTCACAGGGACTTTAACTAACTGCATTTCCCTCTATAATCAAGTTCAAAATATTTATTTTGAAACATGATCGCTATCCAACAGCTCTGTTAAATTACCACACAGATAAAATGGTTCCTTGTAGACACTTTCTACTTGCTTTAATGACCCTGTCATTCACGTGCTTTCTTTATTTACCTGATTAATATCCTGGAGAAAAATCATTCTGGATCTATCATCAGATCTCCTGAGCTTCAACACCCTTCATTGAGACACTCTCAGTCACAAGTAATTTTGAGTCACAAAATAGAACCTAAAATGAACGGTAATGGCAGAGCTTTGGGTTTCATGCATTTCTGGTCCGAGATAGACTGAAAGATTACCTATTCAATATGGGACCTTAGTGACTGAATGTAAAAGGCTCTGGATGAGAGTCCGTGTACCGTTTTAAATTAAAATACAAGGGCCTTGTATATGGGAGGTCAGTGCTCTTTCCAGCAGAGTGTCTTTCCAGCACCATGGACAGAGATATAGAGATTGGCTGACTGACTAGCAGCTGCCCAGGCCACGAGTGTGTCCTATGCATACAGTCAGTCGGACAGTCTCATGCATATATTCAGACAGCCAGTCAGTCAGCCAGCCAGCCAGCCAGACAGTATCCCATGCATACAAGTTCTACAAGGCCTGGTCAGTCTGTTTCAATCCAACACTTGGAGTGTGTGAGAAAGAGAGAGAGAATGAAAGAGAGAGAGGGAGAGATAGAGAGAGAATGAAAGAAAGAGAGCGATAGAGAGAGAGAGTAGTGCTGGTAAGGTCACGATCCGAGCAGAGACCTAGCTCTACACCCAACACCAGAGCAACGTGTAAATGAGATGAGGGGGGAAACCTCACCTCCACGTAGAGGTGTGGAGACAGGAGGTATTTTCAGCTTCTCACCTCAGTAAAATACCATTTTCAGTTTCTTACCTCACTTTTTTTCTATCAGTCCTCTTCTATCACTTTTTTTTATTAGTCATTCAGTACTCACCCTTTTTTGTGCTTTAGTCCTTTTTCTTGTCTCTTAAACTCTCTTTATTACCACCAAGGCACAGCGCATAATTACAAATAATTTGAATACTGCAAATTGACCGCAAGAAGCCCAAACAGATATATTTGATTAAAACATAATCATTTCAAACCTTGCTTACATTTGTATACAATCACATACAGTATCAGTCAAAAGTTTGGACACACCTACTCATTCAAGGGTTTTTCTTTATTTGTACTATTTTCTACAAGTAAAGAAAAACCCTAATAATAATAGTGAAGACATCAAAACTATGAAATAACATATGGAATCATGTAGTAACCAACAAAGTGTTAACCTTTTGCGTGTAGGGGGCAGTATTTTCATTTTTGGCTAAAAAAACGTACCCATTTGAAACTGCATATTTCTCAGCCCCAGAAACTAGAATATGCATATAATTGTCAGATTAGGATAGAAAACACTCTAAAGTTTCCAAAATTGTAAAAATATTGTCTGTGAGTATAACAGAACTTATATTGCAGGCGAAAACCTGAGGAAAATCCAATCAGGAAGTGCCTCTTATTTTGAAACCTCTGTTCCTATGCATGCCTATCCTCCATTTAAAGGGATATCAACCAGATTCCTTTTCTATGTCTTCCCTAATGTGTCAACAGTCTTTAGACATAGTTTCAGGCTTTTATTTTGAAAAATGAGCGTGAAAGATCACATTGCATAAGTGGATAGGTGGGGGCTCTCAGAGTGAGTTTTGCGCTATAGAGTAAAGCGGCCATTGTTTCTCCCGGTGTTTTTGAAAAACCTACACACCCGGTTGATATATTATCGAATATATATTTTAAAAACAACCTGAGGATTGATTATAAAAAAAGTTTGACATGTTTCTGTGGACATTATGGATATTATATGGAATATACGTCTGTGTTGTCGTGACCTTTCTTTCCTGTGGATTTCTGAACATAACGCTACAAACAAACGGAGGTATTTTGGGTATAAAAATTATCTTTAGGAACATTTGTGTGTAACTGGGAGTCTCGTGAGTGAAAACATCCAAAGATCAAAAGTAAACGATTAATTTGATTGCTTTTCTGATTTTCGTGACCTAGCTACTTAATGCTTAGTGTACATAATGTTATGTTATGCTATCGATAAACTTATACAAACGCTTGGATTGCTTTCGCTGTAAAGCATAATTTCTAAATCTGAGACGACAGGTGGATTAACAAAAGGCTAAGCTGTTATTTGCAATATTGCACTTGTGATTTCATGAATATGAATATTTTTTTGTAATATTGACTGTGGCGCTATGCTAAAATGATCCCGCTAACGGGATGGGTAGCGTCAAGAAGTTAAACGAATCAAAATATATTTTCTATTTGAGACTTTTCAAAGTAGCCACCCTTAGCCTTGATGACAGCGTTGTACACTCTTGGCATTCTCTCAACCAACTTCACGAGGTAGTCACCTGGAATGCATATCAATTAACAGGTGTGCCTTGTTAAAAGTTCATTTGTGGAATTTATTTCCTTTTTAAGGTAGTGGGGGTGGTATATAGAAGATAGCCCTATTTGGTAAAATACCAAGTCCATATTATGGCAAGAACAGCTCAAATAAGCAAAGAGAAAATTACACTCCATCATTACTTTAAGGCATGAATGTCAGTCAATGCGGAACATTTCAAGAACTTTGAAAGTTTCTTCAAGTGCAGTCACAAAAACCATCAAGCTCTATGATGAAACTGGCTCTCATGAGGACCGCCACAGGAAAGGAAGACCCAGAGTTACCTCTGCTGCAGAGGATAAGTTCATTAGAGTTACCAGCCTCTAATGCAGTCCAAATAAATTAAGTAAAAGATACATCTCAACATCAACTGTTCAGGGGAGACTTCGTGAATCGGGCCTTCAAGGTCGAATTCTGCAAAGAAACCACTACTAAAGTACACCAATAAGAAGTAGAGACTTGCTTGGGCCAAGTAACACGAGCAATGGACATTCGACTGGTGGAAATCTGTCCTTAGGTCTGATGAGTCCAAATGTGATATTTTTGGTTCAAACGTTGTGTCTTTGTGAGATGCAGAGTAGGTGAACGGATGGTCTCCGCATGTGTTGTTCCCGCCATTAATTATGGAGGAGGAGGTGTGATGGTGTGGGGGTGCTTTGCTGGTGACACTGTCAGAGATGTATTTAGAATTCAAGGCACACTTAACCAGCATGGCAACACTGTCACACCCTGATCTGTTTCATCTGTTTTGTGCTGGTCTCCCCTCCCCACCAGGTGTCTCCCATTTTCCCCATTATCCCGTGTACTTATAACTGCGTTTTCTGTTGGTCTGTTGCCAGTTCGTCTTGTCTTGCCAAGTCTTACCAGCGTGTTTTCCCGTATCTCTAGTTTCTGTTTTCTAGACTTCCAGGTTCTGACCATTCTGCCTGCCCTGACCCTGAGCCTGCCTGCCGTTCTGTCCCTGATTGACGCTGCCTTAGTTTATTGACATCTGCCTGCCCTTGACCTGCCATTTTCCTGCCCCCTGTGTTGTAATAAACATCTCAGTTTCTAACTGTCTCCATCTGGGTCTTATCCTGAGTCTTGTTAGTACGAACTGGCCATGACTGACCCAGCAGACTCGGAGCAGCGCCGCAACGCCGTCTCCTTCAGTGGAGCCACCATTGGAAGACACAAGGAGTGACTTCAAAATCTTATGGAAGGATTCCAGACCTTGGCAGAATGCAATACATTGAGGGAGCAATACCATGGATTGTCTACTAGGCAGTCAGCCACAACAGTAACCTCCCAGCCTCTCAGTAACCCCACTGTCAGCAGCGTGTCTCCCCAGCCCATCCCGGCTTCCCAAGTACCCCGCTTACCTTCTCCGGAGCGCTATACTGGAGATTCAGGTACCTGTCGGGCGTTTCTCTTCCAGGAGCTCCCTTATCTTTGAGCTGCAGTCCTCTTCTTTTCCCTCGGACCGCTCGAAGATAGCGTACCGTATAATGCTGATGTCTGGGAGCGCTCTCTCCTGGGCTACGGCGGTGTGAGAGGAACAATCCAGTGTGTGCTTCAGTCTGTTCATGGAGGAACATCTCTCCATTGTCCGTGAGAGAGGCTGCTCAGAAGCTACTCCTATTATGTCAAGACTCCCATAGTTTGGCAGACTATGTGGCAGATTTCCACACATTGGCCGTCGAGAGTGCCTGGAACCCGGAATCCCTGTTCGACACGTTCCTTCATGGATTATCGGAGGAGGTTACAGACGAGCCCATGGATCTCAACTCTCTCATCGCCTTGACCATATGGATCGTTTTAGTGGCTACAGGAACGTAGGAGGGATAGGAGGTCTGTTCCCAGTCATACGCTCTCGTCCAAGGATCCCACTTCGCCGCCGAGGAATCCCGGAAGTCCCCGGCATCTACATTACCGATAGAATCCGAGGTTATCTGTAGCCACCTGCACTGTGTGTGCTCAGAATAAGACTCCACGGCAAGCTCCGTATGGCCTCCTTCAACCACTCCCTGTTCCTCACAACCCCTGGTCCTATATATCCCTGGACTTCATCACCGGTCTCCCTCCATCAGATGGCAACAACACTATCCTTACGGTGGTGGATAGGTTTTTCCAAAGCAGTCCATTTCATTCCCCTTCCCAAGTTACCCTCAGCCAAGGAATTGGCCCAGCTTATGTTGCACCATGGACTTCCGGTGGTCTCTGATCGCAGTCCTCATCCCGGTTCTGGAAGGTATTTTGGACCATCATTGGGTCGTCAGCCAGCCTGTCCTCCGATTTTCACCCCAGTCTAATGGCTAGTCGGAGTGGGCCAACCAGGACCTGGAGACGGCTCTTTGTTGCCTTGTCTCCAACAACCCCACCACCTGAAGCCAGCAACTTGTGTGGGTGGAATACACCTGCAACACCCTTCCCTGCGTGGCCACTGGTCTCTTGCCCTTTGAGTGTTCCATGGGATATCAGCCCCTGCTCTTCCTTGAGCAAGAGGTCAGCATACCCTCAGCCAAGATGTTTCTTTGCTGCTGTCGCCATACCTGGAAGAGAGCCCGGTCTGCTCTTCTCAAGACCACCTCCAGGTATCTGTGACAGGCAGACCGCTACCGGACCCCTGCTCCCCGCAATCGTCTCGGGCAGAATTCTGCCCCTCCGGGTGGAATTCCCTAAACTTTCCCCCTGCTATATCGGCCCTTTCCCCCTCTGCTGTTCATCTTCTGTTGCCCCGCAACCTCCGTATACATTCCACTTTTCATGTGTCTAGGATTAAACCTATGTCTCACAGCCCTTTGAATCCTGATTTTAACTGTCTGCCTCCTGTGTCTGCATCTGGGTCTTATCCTGAGTCGTGTTAACCACCGCATTCGGCAGCGATATCCCTGGTTTGTGCTTAGTGAGACTATCATTTGTTTTTCAACAGGACAATGACCCTACACACCTCCAGGCTGTGTAAGGGCTATTTGACCAAGAAGGAGAGTGATGGAGTGCTGCATCAGATGACCTGGCCTCCACAATCACCTGACCTCAACCCAATTGAGATGGTTTGGGATGAGTTGGACCGCAGAGTGAAGGAAAAGCAGCCAACAAGTGCTCAGCATATGTGGGAACTCCTTTAAGACTGTTGGAAAAGCATTCCAGGTGAAGCTGGTTGAAAGAATGCCAAGAGTGCAAAGCTGTGGACAAAGGGTGGGAACTTTGAAGAATTTGTTTAACACTTTTTTGGTTACTACATGATTCCATATGTGTTATTTTATAGTTTTGATGTCTTCACTATTATTCTACAATGTGGAAAATAGTTGTCACGTTCTGACCATCGTTCTTGTGTGTTTTCCTTGTTTTAGTGTTGGTCAGGACGTGAGCTGGGTGGGCATTCTATGTTGTGTGTCTGGTTTGTCTATTGCTATGTTTGGCCTGATATGGTTCTCAATCAGAGGCAGGTGTTAGTCATTGTCTCTGATTGGGAACCATATTTAGGTAGCCTGTTTTGTGTTGGGTTTTGTGGGTGGTTGTCTCCTGTGTCAGTGTTTGTAACACACGGGACTGTTTCGGGTTTTCATGTTTCTTGTTTTGTAGTCTATTTCATGTATAGTTTCGTTATTAAAAGTACCATGAATTATAACTACGCTGAGTCTTGGTCTGATCCCTGCTACACCTCTTCTTCAGAGGAAGAGGAAGAAGAGAATCGTTACAGAACCACCCACCACAACAGGACCAAGCAGCCAGCATCAAAAGACTCATGGACTTGGTTACAGATATTGAACAGAGAGGACCCTGGGCACAGGCTGGGGAATATCGCCGCCCCAAAGCAGAGCTGGAGGCAGCGAAAACAGAGAGGCGGCATTACGAGGAGCATGAGAGGCAGCGATGTCAGGATTTCGGGACATGGGAGCAGAATCTGGACTACACAACTTGGGAAGAGATAGACAGGTGGTCGGTCGACCCAGGGAGAGTGCCGGAGCCCGCCTGGGATTCGATGAAGCAGTGCGAGGAAGGTTACAGGAGAATGAGGTTGGCGAAGTGAGCACGGCGGCGCGGTAGGAAGCCCGAGAGTCAGCCCCAAAAATGTATTAGGGGGGTGGCACACAGGGAGTATGGCGAAGCCAGGTAGGAGACCTGCGCCAACTTCCTGTGCTTACCGGAGAGCGAGAGAGACCGGGCAGGCACCGTGTTATGCTGTGGAGCGCACGGTGTCTCCAGTGCGGGTGCATAGCCCGGTGCGGTACATACCAGCTCCTCTTATCGGCCGGGCTAGAGTGGGCATCGAGCCAGGTAAGGTTGGGCAGGCTCGATGCTCAAGAGCTCCAGTGCACCTGCACGGTCCGGTCTATCCAGTGCCACCTACACGCACCAGCCCTCCGGTGGCAGCCCCCCGCACCAGGCTTCCTATGCGTGTCCAGAGCCCAGTACTCCCTGTTTCTCCTCCCCGCACTCGCCCTGAGGTGCGTGTCCTCAGCCCAGTACCACCAGTGCCGGCACCACGCATCCGGCCTATAGTGCGTCTCGCCTGTTCGGCGCTGCCAGAGCTCCCGCCCCTCAGTCCAGAGGCGCCAGTGCCACTCATTCCAGAGGCGCCATAGCTCCTCGGTCCAGCGCTGCCAGAGCCTTCCTCCTCTCCAGCGCAGCCGGAGTCTCCCGCCTGTCCGGCGCTGCCAGAGCTCCCGCCCCTCAGTCCAGAGGCGCCAGAGCTCCTCAGTCCAGCGCTGCCAGAGCCTTCCTCCTCTCCAGCGCAGCCGGAGTCTCCCGCCTGTCCGGCGCTGTACTGTATCTCTCTCTATTATGTGTAGGAATACTTTGGAACAGATTTCAGATCACTTGGAGCTGATTTTCTGGTGTTTTTACAGTCATGTCAAACAATACATTTTTTATTTTTTTATTACTCGGGTGGCCAAATTCGGCCGGTGGGCCGCTAGTTGAGGAACCCTGCCCGAGACCATCTCAGAGTCTGAGTGTCCCTAGATGACTGGGTGTGTGTCATCATCCATCCCTAAATAAGAGAGTGGAGCTCAGGATAGATGAAAGAGGTCACAAACACAGTAATAGCTATCCTACATTACTGGGATCAGCCCTCGTTGTCAAAAATGTCTGACAAGGGACTATGGGAAGGGACGGTGTATATACTGTGCTAGCTGCTAGGGGAAATGATGTGTACAAAACCAACACAGCCATCTGAAGTTACTGTTTAATAAATGATGCTAGGGATTACTGCTTTCTCTATTTATAGTTTCCTCCTCATGCTCTTGATTATTGTTCCAGTGCCTCTTTTTCTTCCCTTTCTCCTCTCTTCCTCTCTGTGACTTATTATAAAGCTTAATGTGTTCTACTGGCTGCCATGGTAACTGCAGCGTTGCAATCAGCCTCTCCATATGATGGGAAGGTGGAAACACTAAGAGAAACAAAGAGGGAGAGAATGAGAGAGAGCAAGGAAAGGAAGGAGAGCGGGGGGGAGAAAGAGACATCGTCTGCTTGTTTACACTGACTGGTTGTCCTTTGTTTCAGGGGATTCGTGCATGTCAGATTATTTTGACTGGGTGAAGCCCAATCAATATAGCATCTTTAAAAAAAAACGGTTTCCTTCAGTGCATTCACAGAGAGAAAGACAGAAGGAAGAGAAGTGGACAGATCCAGTGAGACAGCTCAATCACCCCCCCCCCCAGACTCACAAGTCCCAGTATATCTCTCTCTCTCTCTCCACTGATCCCAAGAACCTTTACACAGCAGCTCTTCTCATGTTTCATAAGCTAAGAGCTCAGACAAAGACACATCAGAGAAGACTTTCATTTGGTGGATCTCTCACCCGGGAGATCTTAAAAGCTGAACGTGACTGTTCTTCTAACTACTTGGTTGTGAGCCACCTCTAGCTACAAGTTAACAAGTCAAATCAAAGTTTATTTGTTACGTGCGATAAATACAACAGGTAGACCTTACAGTGAAATGCATACTTACAGGCTCTAACCAATAGTGCAAAAAAAGGTATTAGGTGAACAATAGGTAAGTAAAGAAATAAAAACAACAGTAAAAAGACAGGCTATATACAGTAGCGAGGATATAAAAGTAGCGAGGCTACATACAGACACAGGTTAGTCAGGCTGAATGAGGCAGTATGTACATGTAGATATGGCCATGCATATACAGTGGGGCAAAAAAGTATTTAGTCAGCCACCAATTGTGCAAGTTTCCCACTTAAAAAGATGAGAGAGGCCTGTAATTTTTCAAACCAAGCTGCTTACCTATTGCAGATTCAGTCTTCCCAGCCTGGTGCAGGTCTACAATTTTGTTTCTGGTGTCTTTTGACAGCTCTTTGGTCTTGGCCATAGTGGAGTTTGGAGTGTGATTGTTTGAGGTTGTGGACAGGTGTCTTTTATACTGATAACAAGTTCAAACAGGTGCCATTAATACAGGTAACGAGTGGAGGACAGAGGAGCCTCTTAAAGAAGAAGTTACAGGTCTGTGAGAGCCAGAAATCTTGCTTGTTTGTAGGTGACCAAATACTTATTTTCCACCATAATTTGCAAATAAATTCATAAAAAATCCTACAATGTGATTTTCTGGATTTTCTTTCCTCATTTTGTCTGTCATAGTTGAAGTGATGAAAATTACAGGCCTCTCTCATCTTTTTAAGTGGGAGAACTTGCACAATTGGTGGCTGACTAAATACTTTTTTGCCCCACTGTATGATGAACAGAGAGTAGCAGTAGCGTAAAAGGTTGGTGAGTGGCGGGTGGCGGGACACAATGCAGATAGCCCGGTTAGCCAATGTGCGGGAGCACTGGTTGGTCGGTCCAATTGAGGTAGTATGTACATGAACGTATATTTAAAGTGACTATGCATATATGATGAACAGAGAGTAGCATCAGCAATGCAAATAGTCCGGTTAGCCATTGAATTTCATGTTCAGGAGTCTTATGGCTTGGGGGTAAAAACTGTTGAGAAGCCTTCTTGTCCTAGACTTGGCACTCCAGTACCGCTTGCCATGCGGTAGTAGAGAGAACAGTATATGACTGGGGTGGCTGGGGTCTTTGACAATTTTTAGGACCTTCCTCTGACACCGCCTGGTGTAGAGGTCCTGGATGGCAGGCAGTTTAGCCCCAGTGATGTATTGGGCAATACACACTACCCTCTGTAGTGCCTTGCGGTCAGAGGCCGAAAAATTTCCGTACCAGGCAGTGATACGGTGTTGGAGTCATGCCTGGCCATGTAGTCGTGGGTGAACAGGGAGTACAAGAGGGAACAGAGCACGCACCCCTGAGGGGCCCCAGTGTTGAGGATCAGCGTGGCAGATGTGTTGCTACCTACCCTCACCACCTGGGGGCGGCTCGTCAGGAAGTCCAGGATCCAGTTGCAGAGGGAGGTGTTTAGTCCCAGTATCCTTAGCTTAGTGATGAGCTTTGAGGGCAATATGGTGTTGAACGCTGAGCTGTAGTCAATGAATAGCATTCTCACATAAGTGTTCCTTTTGTCCAGGTGGGAAAGGGCAGTGTGGAGTGCAATAGAGATTGCATCATCTGTGGATCTGTTTGGGCAGTATGCAAATTGAAGTGGATCTAGGGTTTCTGGGATAATGGTGTTGATGTGAGCCATTACCAACCTTTCAAAGCACTTCATGGCTATGGACGTGAGTGCTATGGGTCTGTAGTCATTTAGACAGGTTGCCTTTGTGTTATTGGCCACAGAGACTACGGTGGTCTGCTTGAAACATGTTGGTATTACAGAATCAATCAGGGACATGTTGAAAATGTCAGTGAAGACACCAGCAAGTTGGTCAGCTCATGCCCGGAGCACAAGCCCTGTTAATCCGTCTGGCACCGCAGCCTTGTGTATGTTGACCTGTTTAAAGGTCTTACTCACGTTAGCTACGGAGAGCGTGAGCACACAGTCATCCGGAACAGCTGATGCTCTCATGCATGCCTCGGTGTTGTTTGCCTCGAAGCGAGCATAGAAGTGATTTAGCTAATCTGGTAGGCTCGTGTCACTGGGCAGCCCGCGGCTGTGCTTCCCTTTGTAGTCTGTAATAGTTTGCAAGCCCTGTCACATAAGACTAGCATCGGAGCCGGTGTAGTATGATTCAATCTTAGCCCTGTATCGACGCATTGCCTGTTTGACGGTTTCGTTGCAGGGCATAGCAGGATTTCTTGTAAGCTTCCGGGTTAGAGTCCCGCACTTTGAAAGCGGCAGCTCTACACTTTAGCTCAGTGCGGATGTTGCCTGCAATCCATGGCTTCTGGTTGAAGTATGTACGTACAGTCACTGTGGGGACAACATCCTCGATGCACTTATTGATAAAGCCAGTGACTGATGTGGTGTACTCTTCAATGCCATCGGATAAATCCCAGAACTGTAATAGCAAAACAGTCCTGCAGTTTGGCATCTGCTTCATCTGACCACTTTTTTCTATAGACTGAGTCACTGGTGCTTCCTGCTTTAATTTTTGTTTTTAAGCAGGAATCAGGAGGATACAGTTGTGGTCGGATTTACCAAATGGAGGGCGAGGGAGAGCTTTGTACGCGTCTCTGTGTGTGGAGTACAGGTGATCTAGAATTATTTTCTCTCTGGTTGCATATTTAACATTTTGATAGAAATGAGGTAAAACTGATTTAAGTTTCCCTTCCTTAAAGTCTCCGGCCACTAGGATCGCCGCCTCTGGGTGAGTGGTTTCCTGTTTGCTTATTTCCTTATACAGCTGACTGAGTGCGGTCTTAGTGCCAGCATCTGTCGTAGTGGTAAATAAACAGCCTCGAAGACACCCCCCCCCCCGTCTTACCAGAGTGTGCTGTTCTATCCTGCCAGTGGAGCGTGTATCCCGCTAGCTGAATATCCATGTCATCATTCAGCCACGATTCCATGAAACATAGGATATTACAGTTTTTGATGTCCCGTTGGTAGGATATTCGTGATCGTACCTCGTCTAGTTTATTGTCCAATGATTGCACGTTGGCGAGCAGTATTGACGGTAACGGCAGCTTTCCCACTCGCCTTCTCCGGGGTCCTGACGAGGCATCCGGCTATTTGTCCTCTGTACCTGCGTCCTTCCTCTTGCAAATAACGGTGATGTTGACCCTGTGGGGTGTTTGGAGAAAATCTTAATCTAATCCGAGGTGAGTGATCGCTGTCCTGATATCCAGAAGCTGTTTTTTGCCATAAGATACGGTTGCAGAAACATTATGTACAAAATAAGTTAAATGACACGAAAAAAATACATAATAGCACAATTGGTTGGGTGCCTGTAAAACTGCTGCCATTTCTTCCAGCACCATTTTAGTGTGCCCTCAGAAAGGCGCTAAACTAAGTAGTTTGGAGCGAGAGAATCAATCTGCTACTCCTGTTCTTTATCCCACAATATCCAGGACGAGAAATTGGTCATGAAACGTCATAATGACATAATTGTCAGGTTGTAACCTAATTCAGACACCAGATAGCAACCAGGTAAAGATGTAGTTTTGCATTGTACAGACCAGAGGTCAGATCTTGGTTGTTATCTGGCAATCATCCCATGAACAATATATGGTCTTGTAAACTCTGGTGATCAGCTTCAAAGAGGCACTTCTCATCTGAAATCATAACTTCTGACAGCTCTAAGAAGAAAGACTTGAACAATGATTAACTCTGGGGTCCAAAGTGTGTTCTAACCCATAAAAAGAAACTGTCAAAAACATGAAGAGTGAAGCAGAAAGAGAGAGGGTGTGTGTGCGCGTGGGAGCAGAGTGCACTCTTGATCACCAAACCAGAGCTACATTGTGCTCCATTCCAGAGGGTCAATCACAATGATGCATCCATGGTCTTTCAGACTCATAAGCATATTTCCAGAGGGCTTTAGAGCCAGTCTGGTCCCGCTCAATAACATGGGGCCTATAGGTTCCAATACTATTTGTTTTCTTTCGAATGCTTTAGCTGCGTTTCATTGAGCGGCTTCATCGACGATGTGGCGAAGGTTGACATAGCTCAAGCCTAATGAGGTAGTTGAACTATTGCCCTAACGAGGAGTGGAGATAACAGAGACAAGGGGACAAGCTAGTGTTTACAGAACTAGTGCAACACTTTCCTCTCCCAAAAACACCCGTTCTGTCAGCAAACTCACATTACACTCAATGCAATTGCAGTATCAGGTCAACCGTTTATTTAAAACGTTATGGTGCATTTACTCATAGTGTGTGTGACTGCTAGAGTAAACAATGACGATGGTGACAGTGAGCTGAATCTGAGACTTGGAAAGGAGATGACAGAGAGAGAAGAGAAGAATTGGAGGGTCGGAGTCCCTAACATGTGTGACAACAGTAGAGGGGCTGCCTGTGCCATTATCAACAACCAACCATCACACATCAATATTTTAGCCCACAGCCTCTTGTAAGAGTGGGTACAAGACAAAGCTGTCCCCTCCTCCACATTCCCCCATCTAAACAGACATGTAAACAGCGCTGTGCCGTTGGTCACATCTCTTCTCCCTGCCTAGCCTGCACGTGCTTCTCTCTCTCCTACTGGACAGGGCCAAGCACACACACACAGAGACATGGCCCGCAGGCAGTGTCTGGCAACAGCACTGGCAGAGGGACAGTGGCACAGAGACAAAAGAGCAGAACACACACACACACACACACACACCTCTTCCCTCATCCTGATGGTATAACTACACTGTAGACACACACACATACACACACACCTCTTCCCTCATCCTGATGGTATAACTACACTGTACAAACGCACACACACACACACCTCTTCCCTCATCCTGATGGTATAACTACACTGTAGACACACGCACACACACACCTCTTCCCTCATCCTGATGGTATAACTACACTGTAGACACACGCACACACACCTCTTCCCTCATCTTGATGGTATAACTACACTGTAGACACACACACCTCTTCCCTCATCCTGATGGTATAACTACACTGTAGACACACACACACACCTCTTCCCTCATCCTGTTGGTATAACTACACTGTAGACACACACACACACACACACACCTCTTCCCTCATCCTGATGGTATAACTACACTGTAGACACACACACCTCTTCCCTCATCATGATGGTATAACTACACTGTAGACACACACACACACACCTCTTCCCTCATCCTGATGGTATAACTACACTGTAGACACACACACACACACACACACACACCTCTCCCCTCATCCTGATGGTATAACTACACTGTAGACACACACACACACACACCTCTTCCCTCATCCTGATGGTAAACTACACTATAGACACACACACCTCTTCCCTCATCCTGATGGTATAACTACACTGTAGACACACACACACACACACACACACACCTCTTCCCTCATCCTGATGGTATAACTACACTGTAGACACACACACACACACACACACACATACACACTTCTCCCCTCATCCTGATGGTATAACTACACTGTAGACACACACACACACACCTCTTCCCTCATCCTGATGGTATAACTACACTGTAGTTACACACACACCTCTTCCCTCATCCTGATGGTATAACTACACTGTAGACACACACACCTCTTCCCTCATCCTGATGGTATAACTACACTGTAGACACACACACACACACACACACAGACACACTTCTCCCCTCATCCTGATGGTATAACTACACTGTAGACACACACACACCTCTTCCCTCATCCTGATGGTATAACTACACTGTAGACACACACACCTCTTCCCTCATCCTGATGGTATAACTACACTGTAGACACACACACACACACACACACACACACACACACACACACCTCTTCCCTCATCCTGATGGTATAACTACACTATAGACACACACACCTCTTCCCTCATCCTGATGGTATAACTACACTGTAGACACACACACCTCTTCCCTCATCCTGATGGTATAACTACACTGTAGACACACACACCTCTTCCCTCATCCTGATGGTATAACTACACTGTAGACACACACACACACACCTCTCCCCTCATCCTGATGGTATAACTACACTGTAGACACACACACACACACCTCTTCCCTCATCCTGATGGTATAACTACACTGTACACACACACACACACACACCTCTTCCCTCATCCTGATGGTATAACTACACTGTAGACACACACATCTCTTCCCTCATCCTGATGGTGTAAATACACTGTAGACACACACACACACACACCTCTCCCCTCATCCTGATAGTATAACTACACTGTAGACACACACACCTCTTCCCTCATCCTGATGGTATAACTACACTGTAGTTACACACACACCTCTTCCCTCATCCTGATGGTATAACTACACTGTAGACACACACACCTCTTCCCTCATCCTGATGGTATAACTACACTGTAGACACACACACCTCTTCCCTCATCCTGATGGTATAATTACACTGTAGACACACACACACCTCTCCCCTCATCCTGATAGTATAACTACACTGTAGACACACACACACACCTCTTCCCTCATCCTGATGGTATAACTACACTGTAGACACACACACACACACCTCTCCCCTCATCCTGATGGTATAACTACACTGTAGACACACACACACACACACACACACACACACACACACACACACACACACACACACACACACACACACACACACACACACACACACCTCTTCCCTCATCCTGATGGTATAACTACACTGTACACACACACACACACACCTCTTCCCTCATCCTGATGGTATAACTACACTGTAGACACACACACCTCTTCCCTCATCCTGATGGTATAACTACACTGTAGACACACACACACACACACCTCTCCCCTCATCCTGATAGTATAACTACACTGTAGACACACACACACACACACCTCTTCCCTCATCCTGATGGTATAACTACACTGTAGTTACACACACACCTCTTCCCTCATCCTGATGGTATAACTACACTGTAGACACACACACCTCTTCCCTCATCCTGATGGTATAACTACACTGTAGACACACACACACACACACCTCTCCCCTCATCCTGATGGTATAACTACACTGTAGACACACGCACACACACACCTCTTCCCTCATCCTGATGGTATAACTACACTGTAGACACACGCACACACACCTCTTCCCTCACCAGAAAATCACATTGTGATTTCTCCAAGGTGGCATAGCAGTTCAGACGTCTTTTGTCCTCGTCTTGTCGTGTCCTGTATATATATATATTTACAACTTTTTCACATACATTTTATTTTTATTTTCCATCAACTCATCTTCAAAACACTCTCCTGCAACCCGCCTCACCAATGTATATTTATAAAAAAGTATTATTTACCTCAGATCTGTAATCCTCCAAGAAGCTAGCCAGAAACTCCAAGAAGCTAGCCTGAAACTAGCCAGAAGCTAATCCAGAAGCTAGTTCAGAAGCTAGTTAGCTCCTTTACTGGCAAATCGTTAATATTCAGCTAACCACGGTTTGTGGTCATCAGCTATCCTTTAGCTCGAAAATCTATCGCCAGTTCTGTACGGCGCAGCGCGGCTCGGAACGGAACATACCGGACCAATTTTTCTCTCCATGTCCCTGGACATTCATACCCGGATCTCACAGCTAGCTAGCTGCTATCCGTGTGACCATCGGCCTTCATCAATTATTCCGGAGCTAGCAAGCTCCGTCAATCACTCCTGAGTTCCATCAATCACACCTGGGCTGCAGTCACCTATCCGGACCCGTTTTACTGCCTTCGCGGAGCCCCACCGGGCCTTCAGAACTGGACTGCCGACGTTATCTACCCGAAGGAGTTATTCGGCCGGCTCCTCCGTCGCGACGTTACCTGAACGCCCATCTGCGGCCTGCTAACCGTTAGCTGTCTTACCGGCTGCTATCTGAATAGACAATCGGACAATTTTTTTATTATTATTTTTTTTTAAATTATTTTTTAAATTATTATTATTATCTTTTCTTCTTGGGCCTCTATAACTATATCTATTGTTTTTATTTTTGTTGTTGTTGTGTGATTTGGATTAATCCCCTCTACCACACGGAACCCCACTAATCTACTGACGGAACGTAAGGGGTGGCTAACAGACCTCCATCCTATGCTAGCTTGCTACCGATGCCCTGGCTAGCTGTCTAAATCACCAACCAACCTCTCCACTCACCGGACCCTTTTGATCACTCGACTAAGCATGCCTATCCTTAATGTCAATATGTCTTGTCCATTTCTGTTCTGGTTAGTGTTTATTGGCTTATTTCACTGTAGAGCCTCTAGTCCTGCTCACTATACCTTATCCAACCTATTAGTTCCACCACCCACACATGCAATGACATCTCCTGGTTTCAACGATGTTTCTAGAGACAATATCTCTCTCTTCATCACTCAATACCTAGGTTTACCTCCACTGTATTCACATCCTACCATACATTTGTCTGTACATTATACCTTGATGCTATTTTATCGCCCCCAGAAACCTCCTTTTACTCTATGTTCCAGACGTTCTAGACGACCAATTCTCATAGCTTTTAGCCGTACCCTTATTCTACTCCTCCTATGTTCCTCTGGCGATGTAGAGGTGAATCCAGGCCCTGCAGTGCCTAGCTCCACTCCTATTCCCCAGGCGCTCTCTTTTGACGACTTCTGTAACCGTAATAGCCTTGGTTTCATGCATGTTAACATTAGAAGCCTCCTCCCTAAGTTTGTTCTATTCACTGCTTTAGCACACTCTGCCAACCCGGATGTTCTAGCTGTGTCTGAATCCTGGCTTAGGAAGACCACCAAAAATTCTGAAGTTTTAATTCCAAACTACAACATTTTCAGACAAGATAGAACTGCCAAAGGGGGCGGTGTTGCAATCTACTGCAAAGATAGCCTGCAGAGTTCTGTCCTACTATCCAGGTCTGTACCCAAACAATTTGAACTTCTACTTTTAAAAATCCACCTCTCTAAAAACAAGTCTCTCACCGTTGCCGCCTGCTATAGACCACCCTCTGCCCCCAGCTGTGCTCTGGACACCATATGTGAACTGATTGCCCCCCATCTATCTTCAGAGTTCGTGCTGCTAGGCGACCTAAACTGGAACATGCTTAACACCCCAGCCATCCTACAATCTAAACTTGATGCCCTCAATCTCACACAAATAATCAATGAACCTACCAGGTACCTCCCCAAAACCTTAAACACGGGCACCCTCATAGATATCATCCTAACCAACTTCCCCTCTAAATACACCTCTGCTGTCTTCAACCAAGATCTCAGCGATCACTGCCTCATTGCCTGCATCCGTAATGGGTCAGCGGTCAAACGACCTCCACTCATCACTGTAAAACGCTCCCTGAAACACTTCTGCGAGCAGGCCTTTCTAATCGACCTGGCCGGGGTATCCTGGAAGGATATTGATCTCATCCCGTCAGTAGAGGATGCCTGGATATTTTTTAAAAATGCCTTCCTAACCATCTTAAATAAACATGCCCCATTCAAGAAATTTAGAACCAGGAACAGATATAGCCCTTGGTTCTCCCCAGACCTGACTGCCCTTAACCAACACAAAAACATCCTATGGCGTTCTGCATTAGCATCGAACAGCCCCCGTGATATGCAGCTGTTCAGGGAAGCTAGAAATCATTATACACAGGCAGTTAGAAAAGCCAAGGCTAGCTTTTTCAAGCAGAAATTTGCTTCCTGCAACACTAACTCAAAAAAGTTCTGGGACACTGTAAAGTCCATGGAGAATAAGAACACCTCCTCCCAGCTGCCCACTGCACTGAAGATAGGAAACACTGTCACCACTGATAAATCCACCATAATTGAGAATTTCAATAAGCATTTTTCTACGGCTGGCCATGCTTTCCACCTGGCTACTCCTACCCCGGACAACAGCACTGCACCCCCAACAGCAACTCGCCCAAGCCTTCCCCATTTCTCCTTCTCCCAAATCCATTCAGCTGATGTTCTGAAAGAGCTGCAAAATCTGGACCCCTACAAATCAGCCGGGCTAGACAATCTGGACCCTTTCTTTCTAAAATTATCTGCCGAAATTGTTGCCACCCCTATTACTAGCCTGTTCAACCTCTCTTTCGTGTCGTCTGAGATTCCCAAAGATTGGAAAGCAGCTGCGGTCATCCCCCTCTTCAAAGGGGGGGACACTCTTGACCCAAACTGCTACAGACCTATATCTATCCTACCGTGCCTTTCTAAGGTCTTCGAAAGCCAAGTCAACAAACAGATTACCGACCATTTCGAATCTCACCATACCTTCTCTGCTATGCAATCTGGTTTCAGAGCTGGTCATGGGTGCACCTCAGCCACGCTCAAGGTCCTAAACGATATCTTAACCGCCATCGATAAGAAACATTACTGTGCAGCCGTATTCATTGATCTGGCCAAGGCTTTCGACTCTGTCAATCACCATATCCTCATCGGCAGACTCGACAGCCTTGGTTTCTCAAATGATTGCCTCGCCTGGTTCACCAACTACTTCTCTGATAGAGTTCAGTGTGTCAAGTCGGAGGGTCTGCTGTCCGGACCTCTGGCAGTCTCTATGGGGGTGCCACAGGGTTCAATTCTTGGACCGACTCTCTTCTCTGTATACATCAATGAGGTCGCTCTTGCTGCTGGTGAGTCCCTGATCCACCTCTACGCAGACGACACCATTCTGTATACTTCCGGCCCTTCTTTGGACACTGTGTTAACAACCCTCCAGGCAAGCTTCAATGCCATACAACTCTCCTTCCGTGGCCTCCAATTGCTCTTAAATACAAGTAAAACTAAATGCATGCTCTTCAACCGATCGCTACCTGCACCTACCCGCCTGTCCAACATCACTACTCTGGACGGCTCTGACTTAGAATACGTGGACAACTACAAATACTTAGGTGTCTGGTTAGACTGTAAACTCTCCTTCCAGACCCATATCAAACATCTCCAATCCAAAGTTAAATCTAGAATTGGCTTCCTATTTCGCAACAAAGCATCCTTCACTCATGCTGCCAAACATACCCTTGTAAAACTGACCATCCTACCAATCCTCGACTTTGGCGATGTCATTTACAAAATAGCCTCAAATACCCTACTCAACAAATTGGATGCAGTCTATCACAGTGCAATCCGTTTTATCACCAAAGCCCCATATACTACCCACCATTGCGACCTGTACGCTCTCGTTGGCTGGCCCTCGCTTCATACTCGTCGCCAAACCCACTGGCTCCATGTCATCTACAAGACCCTGCTAGGTAAAGTCCCCCCTTATCTCAGCTCGCTGGTCACCATAGCATCTCCCACCTGTAGCACACGCTCCAGCAGGTATATCTCTCTAGTCACCCCCAAGACCAATTCTTTCTTTGGCCGCCTCTCCTTCCAGTTCTCTGCTGCCAATGACTGGAACGAACTACAAAAATCTCTGAAACTGGAAACACTTATCTCCCTCACTAGCTTTAAGCACCAACTGTCAGAGCAGCTCACAGATTACTGCACCTGTACATAGCCCACCTATAATTTAGCCCAAACAACTACCTCTTTCCCAACTGTATTTAATTTGTATTTATTTATTTATTTTGCTCCTTTGCACCCCATTATTTTTTTATTTCTACTTTGCACATTCTTCCATTGCAAAACTACCATTCCAGTATTTTACTTGCTATATTGTATTTACT
>NC_034190.2:26139856-26194856 GCF_002021735.2 Oncorhynchus kisutch
GGTATAACTACACTGTAGACACACACACACACACACACACACCTCTTCCCTCATCATGATGGTATAACTACACTGTAGACACACACACACACACCTCTTCCCTCATCCTGATGGTATAACTACACTGTAGACACACACACACACACCTCTTCCCTCATCCTGATGGTATAACTACACTGTAGACACACACACCTCTTCCCTCATCCTGATGGTATAACTACACTGTAGACACACACACACACACACCTCTTCCCTCATCCTGATGGTATAACTACACTATAGACACACACACCTCTTCCCTCATCCTGACGGTATAACTACACTGTAGACACACACACACACACACACACCTCTTCCCTCATCCTGATGGTATAACTACAATGTAGACACACACACCTCTTCCCTCATCCTGATGGTATAACTACACTGTAGACACACACACACACACCTCTCCCCTCATCCTGATGGTATAACTACACTGTAGACACACACACACACACACCTCTTCCCTCATCCTGATGGTATAACTACACTGTACACACACACACACACACACACACACACACACACACACACACACACACACACACACACCTCTTCCCTCATCCTGATGGTATAACTACACTGTAGACACACACACCTCTTCCCTCATCCTGATGGTATAACTACACTGTAGACACACACACACACACACCTCTCCCCTCATCCTGATAGTATAACTACACTGTAGACACACACACACACACCTCTTCCCTCATCCTGATGGTATAACTACACTGTAGTTACACACACACCTCTTCCCTCATCCTGATGGTATAACTACACTGTACAAACGCACACACACACACACCTCTTCCCTCATCCTGATGGTATAACTACACTGTAGACACACGCACACACACACCTCTTCCCTCATCCTGATGGTATAACTACACTGTAGACACACGCACACACACCTCTTCCCTCATCTTGATGGTATAACTACACTGTAGACACACACACCTCTTCCCTCATCCTGATGGTATAACTACACTGTAGACACACACACACACCTCTTCCCTCATCCTGTTGGTATAACTACACTGTAGACACACACACACACACACACACACACACACCTCTTCCCTCATCCTGATGGTATAACTACACTGTAGACACACACACCTCTTCCCTCATCATGATGGTATAACTACACTGTAGACACACACACACACACACACCTCTTCCCTCATCCTGATGGTATAACTACACTGTAGACACACACACCTCTTCCCTCATCATGATGGTATAACTACACTGTAGACACACACACACACACCTCTTCCCTCATCCTGATGGTATAACTACACTGTAGACACACACACCTCTTCCCTCATCCTGATGGTATAACTACACTGTAGACACACACACACACACACCTCTTCCCTCATCCTGATGGTATAACTACACTATAGACACACACACCTCTTCCCTCATCCTGACGGTATAACTACACTGTAGACACACACACACACACACCTCTTCCCTCATCCTGATGGTATAACTACAATGTAGACACACACACCTCTTCCCTCATCCTGATGGTATAACTACACTGTAGACACACACACACACCTCTCCCCTCATCCTGATGGTATAACTACACTGTAGACACACACACACACACACACACACACACACACACCTCTTCCCTCATCCTGATGGTATAACTACACTGTACACACACACACACACACACACACACACACACACACACACACACACACACCTCTTCCCTCATCCTGATGGTATAACTACACTGTAGACACACACACCTCTTCCCTCATCCTGATGGTATAACTACACTGTAGACACACACACACACACACCTCTCCCCTCATCCTGATAGTATAACTACACTGTAGACACACACACACACACCTCTTCCCTCATCCTGATGGTATAACTACACTGTAGTTACACACACACCTCTTCCCTCATCCTGATGGTATAACTACACTGTACAAACGCACACACACACACACCTCTTCCCTCATCCTGATGGTATAACTACACTGTAGACACACGCACACACACACCTCTTCCCTCATCCTGATGGTATAACTACACTGTAGACACACGCACACACACCTCTTCCCTCATCTTGATGGTATAACTACACTGTAGACACACACACCTCTTCCCTCATCCTGATGGTATAACTACACTGTAGACACACACACACACCTCTTCCCTCATCCTGTTGGTATAACTACACTGTAGACACACACACACACACACACACACACACACACACACCTCTTCCCTCATCCTGATGGTATAACTACACTGTAGACACACACACCTCTTCCCTCATCATGATGGTATAACTACACTGTAGACACACACACACACACACACCTCTTCCCTCATCCTGATGGTATAACTACACTGTAGACACACACACACACACCTCTTCCCTCATCCTGATGGTATAACTACACTGTAGACACACACACCTCTTCCCTCATCCTGATGGTATAACTACACTGTAGACACACACACACACACACACACACACACACACACACAGACACACTTCTCCCCTCATCCTGATGGTATAACTACACTGTAGACACACACACCTCTTCCCTCATCCTGATGGTATAACTACACTGTAGACACACACACACCTCTTCCCTCATCCTGATGGTATAACTACACTATAGACACACACACCTCTTCCCTCATCCTGATGGTATAACTACACTGTAGACACACACACACACACACACACACCTCTTCCCTCATCCTGATGGTATAACTACACTATAGACACACACACCTCTTCCCTCATCCTGACGGTATAACTACACTGTAGACACACACACACACACCTCTTCCCTCATCCTGATGGTATAACTACACTGTAGACACACACACCTCTTCCCTCATCCTGATGGTATAACTACACTGTAGACACACACACCTCTTCCCTCATCCTGATGGTATAACTACACTGTAGACACACACACACACACACCTCTCCCCTCATCCTGATGGTATAACTACACTGTAGACACACACACACACCTCTTCCCTCATCCTGATGGTATAACTACACTATAGACACACACACCTCTTCCCTCATCCTGATGGTATAACTACACTCTACACACACACACACACACACACACACACACACACACACACACACACACACACACACACCTCTTCCCTCATCCTGATGGTATAACTACACTGTAGACACACACACACACAGACACACTTCTCCCCTCATCCTGATGGTATAACTACACTGTAGACACACACACACACCTCTTCCCTCATCCTGATGGTATAACTACACTGTAGTTACACACACACCTCTTCCCTCATCCTGATGGTATAACTACACTGTAGACACACACACACACACACACACCTCTTCCCTCATCCTGATGGTATAACTACACTGTAGACACACACACACACACCTCTTCCCTCATCCTGATGGTATAACTACACTGTACACACACACACACACACACACACACACACACACACACACACACACACCTCTTCCCTCATCCTGATGGTATAACTACACTGTAGACACACACATCTCTTCCCTCATTCTGATGGTATAACTACACTGTAGACACACACACACACACCTCTCCCCTCATCCTGATGGTATAACTACACTGTAGACACACACACACACACACACACACACACACACACACACACACACACACACACACACACACACACACACACACACACACACACACACACACACACACACACACACACACACACACCTCTTCCCTCATCCTGATGGTATAACTACACTGTACACACACACACACACACACACACACACACACCTCTTCCCTCATCCTGATGGTATAACTACACTGTAGACACACACACCTCTTCCCTCATCCTGATGGTATAACTACACTGTAGACACACACACACACACACCTCTCCCCTCATCCTGATAGTATAACTACACTGTAGACACACACACACACACCTCTTCCCTCATCCTGATGGTATAACTACACTGTAGTTACACACACACCTCTTCCCTCATCCTGATGGTATAACTACACTGTAGACACACACACCTCTTCCCTCATCCTGATGGTATAACTACACTGTAGACACACACACCTCTTCCCTCATCCTGATGGTATAACTACACTGTAGACACACACACACACACCTCTCCCCTCATCCTGATAGTATAACTACACTGTAGACACACACACACACACCTCTTCCCTCATCCTGATGGTATAACTACACTGTAGACACACACACACCTCTCCCCTCATCCTGATGGTATAACTACACTGTAGACACACACACACACACACACACACACACACACACACACACACCTCTTCCCTCATCCTGATGGTATGTATAACTACACTGTAGACACACACACAACAATATCGCCGCACTCACCCTCTTACAGAACTATTACAAACATCACAGATAATTATATTGTTGTCCTGTTTTTGTCAGAGATTCAAGAGGGATCTTCAGTTCACTCAACGTGAGCCCTTATGAATAAAAGCCTAATTCATAGGAGCAATTGAAATCCAACTGAACCCATCATTGTGCCAGAGACCCTCTTTTACAGACCCTCCATTAACCACTCTATGAAACGATCTCTTTAGAATAGATTATTGCTGCCTAGCAAACATAAACAATATGTCTGTCTGACAAACTGTTCAGGAGAGTTACAGTACAGGTCACCACTGATCTAAGAAGATCAGCCATCGAGTCTCCAAACTTATAATGATCCTGGGAGGTGGAGTACATGGGTTAGTTCCAAATGGCACCCTACTCCCTATATAGTGCTCTACTTTTATCAGAGCCCTATGGGCCCTGGTCAAAAGTAAAGGACGACATTGGGAATAGGGTGCCATTTGACATGCATTGGTCTGAACATGCATGGGTCTGTGGATCATAGTACTTAGTGAATAAAAAAAAAAAACATTGTCTTCCGAGGGAAGGACTCTCCTCTCATCCTAACGGTGTAACTACACTGTAGACACATACAGGAGACGGCTGCAGCAGGGGGATTGACATTGAGCAATCGCAGAGTGACAGGTGAGTCTGGAAGCCCTTCATTTGGAATTCCACGTAGGGAGTAATGAGTGTGTGTGCTTGTGTTTGTGCAGCCTGCTGTAAGTGGCGGCCTAGCGAGTTACAGCTGTGTGTGCAGCTGCTGTCTGTGCCCATCATCAGAGGGCTCACACACACGCACACACACGCTGGGGAGTGAAGGTCAGGGTAGCCTACCACAGAGAGGAAAGCAGCCAACTCATCTTCTCCTCCGTGCTGTGGAGAGGCAGAGGACTCATGTTTTCTATAATCACTGTGTCCTCTACAGTGTACCCATCAAATAGAGGATAAATATTGGTCTGATGTGCTTGTGTGTGTGTGTGTGTTAGGTTGTTATACTCTCAGTGAAATCACAGGTCTCCTGGGAGAACCTTGACTGACACATTTACCAGCGGGGAAATGAACATCCATTCTGATACTCACCCTGCCATAGGTCACTGTAAAGGTCAACAACCGTCAGCTTCTGCCAATCACTGACTGGGTTGCCATTCTTAGGTCACTGGCCTGGTCAATACAATATAGAGGAGTAATAAAATACTAGCATTTATTTATCTACACACACACACACACACACACACAAAACAGTGGTCTAGCAACCAAGCTGACAAGGCCAAGGCCTCACGTCAATGTGAACTGAATTCACTGTACGGTGTTGAACTACATAGTGACATCTGACAAACAACATTTCATCTTGTTACAAGGACACTCCCAAACCTGTCTGTCCCCTCCTTCCCTTCACATAGGCCTACCTACAGTATCATCTTCCATACAGCAACTATTGGTCTTCATAACCACCTCATATCAGACAACAGGAGGAGTATGAGGCATTAGGGATAATGTTGATGGAATGGTACCAAGAGCTACAGCTCTCTCCCTCCCTTTCTCCACACACAAACACAAAGTATCTTCCTGGCTGGCGCTGCTGAGGCGAGGTAAGCAAACAGCTGAGGTAGAAAATAGGGAATCACAAAGCATGGGCATCTGCCTCCCTACATCAGCCTCCATCACATTACACAGGAGCTCACTGAGTGGTGTGTGTATGTGTGTGTGTGTGTGTGTCAATGTGTGTGTGTGTGGCCTCCATCACATTACACAGGCGCTCACTTAGTGATGGAAACATCAGCTTGTTTTTTATAAAAACCAGTCGACCACCACCGCAATAAAATCAGTTCGAAGATGGAGAACCTTCGCTACCACTACCATTCTATCTACAGTGCAGTCGGAAAGTATTCACACCCCTCGACTTATCCACATTTTGTTATGTTACAGCTTCATTCAAAAATGTATTAAATGTTTTTCTTTTACCCCTCATCAATCTACACCCAATACCCCATAATGACAAAGCAAAAACTGGATTATAAACATTTTTCCATCTCTCTGTAACGGTTTTCTGTAGGCAAAGGAGAGTCAGACCAAAAATAGCTTGAGAATTTTTTTTTTGCCAAAAAGCTATTTTTGATAATTTTAATGGAAATCTATTAGAGTAAGGTACTTAAATGTTACCCAGAAAAACGGCAGCATTGGGCCTTTAAATGGAAGAAGACCTCCAAACGTCTTAAGAGGGCCAGATAGGCAGAAGGCTGGTGATACAGAGGAGGAGGAAGAAACGAGAGAGAGAAAGAAAGAGAGGAAGAGAGGAAGGAGGAGTTTAAGTGCTTGACAATAATAGCCTCCACAGAAGAGAAAAGATACATCTCAAGCTTTATCTTGCAACTGAAATGTCACCTGAGCCTGGATTGTCCTGAGAGAAGTGAGTGAGTGGTACTGTAACTGGTCAGAGGTCACTAATGAAGTAAGACAGTCAATCAGCCACTTCACTGATAAAGAACCAGCCAGAGTCATTTCACAAAGTGTGTTGCCTACTGTCCACACCTTTCATTCTATGTATATTAGTCCAGTTGACCAGCTGGCCGTAATCAAACTGTTTACCAGGTGAGACAGTGGTTGTTGAAAGGGCTACACCTACAAAAAAAATGATTTTCAATGTTAGTCACTTCACTTCCTGTACTACAGGAGAGAAGTCCTGTCACTATGGGGGAGATGGGGCTCTCTGTCATTGTCTGACAAACCCACCCATTAGGCTGACAGCAGACTATGCAGACACTGTGACGTTGGTCTCCTGGATCATTGTCCCTCTAGTTCCAAGATTTCTTTTGTGATGGATAGAAGAAAGAACAGATGATGAAAGCACTCCATTTACCCCCACATATGTAAACAGACTTAGAGAAGCACACACACACAGCCACACAGCAGAGGACTCGTTCCAAGCCAACGGCTTTACACAGAGCGTGCTTGTTTCCACCAATCATAAGTGGGATTTTTAAATATTTTGTCACGTGTTCATTTTCCCCTGCTGTTTGTCTGTCCCCAGCCTTGGGTATGCAGACCCCCTTTGCTTTTGTGTTTCTGTAGCAATTCCGTGTTACAATTTAGCCAACTGGTGTCAAACCATGTCTATGTTGTCTGCTTTCATTCCAAGCCATTGGCTTCAGACGGAGCAGGCTTGTATACAGATTACGATTTTGATCCATCCTCTTTGTCAGACATCAAGACATCAATTTGTCCCTGTCTGGAGTTGTCTATCCCCAGCTGTGGGGGGGACTGAACTTTATAAAACCCCTATTTGTATTCCTTTGCATTTCTGTGTTACAGACATTGTCTAGGCCTTCTGTCAGAGCTGTATGGGGAACTGAACTTGCTGAGCTGCTCAAATAAGACATCATGGTGCCCCAGGCTAACTTTTCCTATCTTGACATTTGTGTCTCCCAGGTTGATGCGATAAACAAACAAGAGAGATCTGAGGCAGGCTAAACTCTAATAATTATGGGGCCCCACTGCAAAAAAAAAAATCACTGCTCATAGCCCCCATGGAGATAGATGTCACAAAATGTTTTACATTCTGCCTTCTCGCTCTGAAATCCCGACAGAGAACCATGGAGAAGCGGATGCAAACCCGTTTGGAGTGCCTGAGGGAGCAAGTATTTAAGAAAACTACCAACTGGGTCTAAATATGTACAATTCTGTTGGAGGATATCAACAATTGCCGCTATTATAGAGCATTAGAATAGTCAGTTAGGCACAGTATGGTAGAACCCTGAGGCCAGTCCTGAGGTTGTTGGGACAAGCAGCCTGGTCTCATAAACTAGACATAACATAGTAAACGAAGATCTGGTACATTAAAATTATACTGAACAAAAATATAAACGCAACATGCAACAATTTCAATGATTTTACTGAGTTACAGTTCATATAATGGAAATCAGTCATTTGAAATCAATTCATTAGGCCCTAATCTATGGATTTCACATGATGGGCAGGTGCACAGCCATGGTTGGGCCTGGAAGGGCATAGGCCCAACCAATTAGGAGCCAGGCCCACCGACTGGGGAGCCAGGTCCAGCCAATCAGAATTAGTTTTTCCCCACAAAAGGGCTTTAATAAAGACAGAAATACTACTCAGTTTCATTAGCTCTCCGGGTGGCCGGTCTCAAACGATGATGAAGCCAGATGGTGATGAAGCCAGATGTGTATGTCCGGGACTGGTGTGGTTACACCTGTCAGGTGGATGGATAATCTTGGCAAATGAGAAATGCTCACTAAAAGGGATGTAAACAAATTTGTGCACAAACTTTGAGAGAAATAAGGTTTGTATACCAATGGAAATTTATCTGATCTTTTATTTTAGCTTATGAACATGGAACTAACACTTCACATTTTGTGTTTATATTTTTATTCAGTATAGTATGACATGTTACGTTTGGGCTGGTTACATAACACAGAAGGTTACTTAAGGCAAAAACTAAAGGGGATGGGCATATAACGTGAACGTCTAGCAACCCAAAGGTTCCGTGTTCGAATCTCATCACAGACAACATTAGCATTTTAGTAACTTTTCAACTACTTAGCTTGTTGGCTAACCCTTCCCCTAACCTTAACCTTTAACCTAACCCCTAACTTCTACCCAAGCTAGCTGACGTTAGCATTAGCCACCTAGCCAAAGTTAGCCACAACAAATTTCAATTCGTAGCATATTGTACTTTTTTCAAATCCAGTGTACATTTTGCCATTTGGAAACATATCATACAAAATGTAATCATAACATATCATACACAATGGATGATGGACATCCACAAATCAATACAGACGATACAAAATGGCACCGAAGGAGATGGCTGTCGCTTTACGATCCTGGAACCAATTGTGCTATTGTGTATGTTTTTTCGCATTATTTGTAACTTATTTTGTACATAATGTTTATGACCGAAAAGAGCTTCTAGATATCAGGACAGAGCTTACTCACCACGTACTGGAGGAATACTTTTTCTTCAACGAGACGAACGGCAAGGATTTACTTCAGACGACCGACAAGGTCCTCATCCGCCATTCGCAGGAGAAAGAGAAGGAGGTATCAAGGAAGAAGGTCCAGGTGCCTTGTAAGGATCTGTTGCCCGAGAGGGTAATCTACCTATTAGCCAACGTACAATCAATCAATAACAAAATAGACAAACTACGATCACATATATCCTACCAACGGGAAAGAAAAAAACTGTAATATCTTACTGTGCCTTGCAAAAGTATTCATCCCCCTTGGCGTTTTTCCTATTTTATTGCATTACAACCTGTAATTTAAATTGATTTTAATTTGGATTTCATGTAATGGACATACACAAAATTGGCAAAGTACAATGAGAAAAATAACTTGTTTCAAGAATTCTCTAAAATAAAAACAGAAAAGTGGTGCATGCATATGTGTTGCTATGAAGCCCCTAAATAAAATCTGGTGCAACCTTCAGAAGTCACATAATTAGTTAAATAAAGTACACCTGTGTGCAATCTAAGTTTCACATGATCTGTCACATGATCTCAGTATGTATACACCTTTTCTGAAAGGCCCCAGAGTCTGCAACACCCCTAAGTGACACCACCAAACAAGTGGCACCATGAAGACCAAGAAGCTCTCCAAACAGGTCAGGGACAAAGTTGTGGAGAAGTACAGGTCAGGGTTGGGTTAAAAAAACATATCTGAAACTTTGAACATCCCACGGAGCACCATTACATCCATTATTAAAAAATGGAAAGAATATGGCACCACAACAAACCTGCCAAGAGAGGGCTGCCCACCAAAACTCACGGCGCAGGCAGGGAGGGCATTAATCAGAGAGGCAACAAGACAACAAAGATAACATAACCCTGAAGGAGTTGCAAAGCTCCACAGCGGAGATTTGAGTATCTGTCCATATTACCATTTTAAGCCATACACTCCACAGAGCTGGGCTTTATGAAAGTGTGTCCAGAAAAAAAGCCATTACTTAAAGAAAAAAAGAAGCAAACACACTCCTCAAACATATGGAAGAAGGTCATCTGGTCAGATGGGACTAAAATGTTGCTATTTGGCCATCAAGGAAAACACTATGTCTGGCGCAAACCCAACACCTCTCATCACCCAGAGAACAACATCCTAAGCATACTGCTAAAGCAACACTCGAGTGGTTTAAGGGGAAACATTTAAATGTCTTAGAATGGCCTAGTCAAAGCCTAGGACCTCAATCCAATTGAGAATCTGTACGACTTAAAGATTGCTGTACACCAGCGGAACCCAACCAACTTGGAGGAGCTGGAGCAGTTTTGCCTTGAAGAATGGGGAAAGAAATCCCAGTGTCTAGATGTGCCAAGCTTATAGAGACATACCCCAAGAGACTTGAAGTTGTAGTTCTGTTTTTTAGTCTTATTTCTTGTTTGTTTCACAATAAATAAAAAAAATTGCATGTTCAAAGTGGTTGGCATGTGGTGTAAATCAAATGATACAAACTCCCCCAAAATCTATTTTAATTCCAGGTTGTAAGGCAACAAAATAGGAAAAATGCCAAGGGGGGTGAATACTTTCGCAAGCCACTGTATGTTTCACCGAGTCGTGGCTGAATGACGACATGAATAACACACAGCTGGTGGGTTTTAAGCTTTCCTCCTGATTCCTGCTTAGAAGCAAAAACTAAAGCAGGAAGCACCAGTGACTCAGGACTGTTTTGCTAGCACAGACTGGAATATGTTCTGGGATTCTTCTGATGGCATTGAGGAGTACACCACATCAGTCACTGGCTTCATCAATAAGTGCATTGATGACGTCGTCCCCACTGATGACGTCGTCCCCAGTGATCGTACGTACATACTAGAGGTCGACCGATTAATCAGAATGGACGATTAATTAGGGCCGATTTCAATCGGAAATCGGTATTTTTGGACACCGATTTGGCCAATTTATATATATATATATATTTTACACCTTTATTTAACTAGGCAAGTCAGTTAAAGAACACATTCTTATTTTCAATGACGGCCTAGGAACTGTGGGTTAACTGCCTTGTTCAGGGGCAGAACGACAGATTTTTACCTTGTCAGCTCGGGGATTCAATCTTGCAACCTTACAGTTAACTAAAGCTAGTCCAACGCTCTAACCACCTGCTTCACATTGCACTCCACGAGGAGACTGCCTGTTATGCGAATGCAGTAAGAAGCCAAGGTGAGTTGCTAGCTAGCATTAAACTTATCTTCTAAAAAACAATCAATCAATCATAATCAGTTAACTACACATGGTTCATGATATTACTAGTTTATCTAGCATGTCCTGCGTTGCATATAATCGATGCAGTGCGCATTCGCAAAAAAGGACTGTCGTTGTTCCAACGTGTACCTAACCATAAACATCAATGCCTTTCTTAAAATCAATACACAAGTATATACTTTTAAACCTGCATATTTAGTTAATATTGCCTGCTAACATGAATTTCTTTTAACTAGGGAAATGGTGTCACTTCTCTTGCAACAGAGTCAAGGTATATGCAGCAGTTTGGGCCACCTGGCTCATTGCGAACTGTGTGAAGACTACTTCTTCCTAACAAAAACAGCCAACTTCGCCAAATGGGGGATGATTTAACAAAAGCGCATTTGCGAAAAAAGCACAATCGTTGCACGACTGTACTTAACCATAAACATCAATGCCTTTCTTAAACTCAATACACAGAAGTATATATTTTTAAACCTGCATATTTAGCTAAAAGAAATCCAGGTTAGCAGACAATATTCACCAGGTGAATTTTTGTCACTTCTCTTGCGTTCATTGGATGCAGAGTCAGGGTATATGCAACAGTTTGGGCCGCCTGGCTCGTTGCGAACTAATTTGCCAGAATTTTACGGAATTTTGACATAACATTGACGGTTGTGCAATGTAACAGGAATATTTAGACTTATGGATGCCACCCATTAGATAAAATACAGAATGGTTCCGTATTTCACTGAAAGAATAAACGTCTTGTTTTCGAGATGATAGTTTTTGGATTCGACCATATTACTGACCTAAGGCTCATATTTCTGTGTGTTATTATGTTATAATTAAGTCTATAATTTGATAGAGCAGTCTGACTGAGCGGCGGTAGGCAGCAGCAGGCTCGTAAGCATTCATTCAAACAGCAATTTTGTGCGTTTTGCCAGCAGCTCTTCACTGTGCTTCAAGCATTGCGCTGTTTATGACTTCAAGCCTATCAACTCCCGAGATTAGGCTGGTGTAACCAATGTGAAATGGCTAGCTAGTTAGCGGGGTGCGCACTAATAGCGTTTCAAACGTCACTCGCTCTGAGACTTGGGAGTAGTTGTTCCACTTGCTCTGCATGGGTAACGCTGCTTCAAGGGTGGCTGTTGTCAATGTGTTCCTGGTTCGAGCCCAGGTAGGGGCGGAAGCTATACTGTTACACTGGCAATACTAAAGTTCCTATAAGAACATCCAATAATCAAGGTATATGAAATAAAAATCATATAGAGAGAAATAGTCCTATAATTCCTATAATAACTACAACCTAAAACTTCTTACCTGGGAATATTGAAGACTCATGTTAAAAGGAACCACCAGCTTTCATATGTTCTCATGTTCTGAGAAAGGAACTTAAACGTTAGCTTTCTTACATGGCACATATTGCACTTTTACTTTCTTCTCCAACAATTTGTTTTTGAATTATTTAAACCAAATTGAACATGTTTCATTATTTATTTGAGGCTAAATAGATTTTATTGATGTATTATATTAAGTTAAAGTAAGTGTTCCTTCAGTATTGTTGTAATTGGCATCGGCTTTTTTTGGTCCTCCAATAATCGTTATCGGTATCGGCGTTGAAAAATCCAAATCGGTCGACCTCTAGTACATACCCCAACCAGGAGCCATGGATTACAGTCAACATCCGCAATGAGCTAAATGCTAGAGCTGCCGCTTTCAAGGAGTGGGATTCTAGCCCGGAAGCTTGAAAGAAATCCCGCTATGTCCTCCAACGTACCATTAAACAGGCAAAGCTTCAATACAGGACTAAGATTGAATTGTACTACACCAGCTCCGACGCTCGTCGGATGTGGCAGGGCTTGCAAACTATTACAGACTACAAAGGGAAGCACAGCCGCAAGCTGCCCAGTGACACGAGCCTACCAGACAAGCTAAATTACTTCTATGCTCACCTCGAGGCAATTAACACTGAAGTATGCATGTACTGGACAACTGTGTGATTATGCTCTCCCTAGCCAATGTGAGTAAGACCTTTAAACAGGTCAACATTCACAAGGCCGCAGGGCCAGACGGATTATCAGGACGTGTACTTCAAGCATGTGCTGACCAACTGGCAAGTGTCTTCACTGACATTTTCAACCTGTCCGTCTGTAATACCAACATGTTTCAAGCAGACCACCATAGTCCCTGTGCCCAAGAACACTAAGGTAACCTGCCTAAATGACTACTGACCCGTAGCACTCACGTCTTTAGCCATGAAGTGCTTTGAAAGGCATGGCTCACATCAACACCATTATCCCAGAAACCCTAGACCCACTCCAATTTGCATACCACCCCAACAGATCCACAGATGATGCAATCTCTATTGCACACAACACTGACCTTTCCCACCTGGACAAAAGGAACACCTATGTGATAATGCTATTCATTGACTACAGCTCGTGTTCAACACCATAGTGCCCTCAAAGCTCATCACTAAGCTAAGGACACTGGGACTGAACACCTTCCTCTGCAACTGGATCCTGGACTTCCTGAGGGGCCGCCCCGAGAGGGTAAGGGTAGGTAATAACACATCCGCCATGCTCATCCTCAACACGGGGCCCCTCAGGGGTGCGTGCTCAGTCCTCTCCTGTACTCCCTGTACTCCCAACACCATCATCAAGTTTGCCGATGACACAACAGTGCTAGGCCTGATCACCAACAACGATGAGACAGCCTACAGGGAGGAGGTCAGAGACCTGTCCGTGTGGTGCCAGAACAACAACCTCTCCCTCAACGTGATCAAGACAAAGGAGATGATTGTACTGGTACCCCCTGAATATAGCCTCTCTACTGTTATTTTACTGCTGCTGTTTAATTATTAGTTCATTTTATTTTTCTATATCTATTATTTTCTTCACTTTTTAAAGCATTGTTAGTTAAGGGCTTGTAAGTAAGCATTTCACTGTTGTATTCTGCGCATGTGACAAATACAATTTGATTTGAAAAAAAAAAAAAATCGGACTTACATATGTAAAATGACAAAATGCTCTGAGACCAGGTTGTATACATTGGAAAAGCGCTGAAAGCTTTGCTTCATCAGCCCTAAAGAAGCTCTCCATGTGCTCATATAAAAGTGATAGACTTTTAGGCCACTATATCAAACAATAAACATATATATATTTAATGATTATTTAAACGATAGGCCTAATCTACCTGCACATTCTCAGTCATTCCATTCTAAATGATTGTATTGCCATAGAAAGCCCACGGTAGAAACCACAGCTGGCTCGGCCTTTAGGTGTCCAATGGGCTTATTATTGCGCATATATTTGACAATTGCTGTTTAGAAACGAATCAATTTTGCCCGATATCTGACCTAGGCTCATTCAGAGCTACAATTTATAGGTAAAAGGCATGTTGACGCATTACTCCATAGCCTATATTGGATTTCCATTTTTTTTAAACGTATGACAGTGTGACATTGTAGCCTACAACTATTCCTCCAACATCCCATACAGGTGGTTATGATGTGCAACAATATAACAACAATGTAGCCAATCTTTCTCCATCTCCAGTAGGCTACTAGAAGCACTCACCCTCACCAACTGGATCAGTGCGCGTGTCAAGGAAAAGCAGCGAGTCCAAAGTTATGACAACCCACACACCATCCTCCTCTCCGCGGGGCAAAAATGAAATTATGCCGCAGTGTGGTGTTTCCTTTTCTTACAACAGAATAACCAGATCAATTAACACCGACATCGGTCCGAGGCATCTTCTTTGGAGCGGGTTTCACGTTCTTCTTGTGGCTCTCTGTACGCTTGCAGCGCAATTGAAAAGACCGTACCAATATTTCTGAAAGCAGGGGCGCACAATGCGTACAGGTTTTCTAAACGTTAACAAAGGTGATATCCTAATTATTTTGTGCATTAGATAAAACATATTGAAAATATTATGTATTATTTTGATTATACAAAGTTATGGCCAATAATAAACATTATCATCCACCCAAAATGGTACTGGCGCAATTTTGTCCAATAGCGGAAATGAGAGAATGTGGTTTGTGTTTCGGGAACTATCCGGGGTCCTTATCGGATGGTGCTTGACCATGATAACCAACAGGTCTGATTATGGCGTACTAAACGACCTGTTTACGCAGGTCTTCAAGTTTTGTTGATAAGGGGGTAATGAATGGGCTAATAATCATATAATTAATAAAGGATGAATTAGGCCTAACGAGAACCTTCTATAGAGGGCATAGTGTGAGATGTTATTATGTCAGCATTACATTGTTAACTTACATGCTATTCATTATGTCACTCAGACTGCATTCTACTTACTTCAATAAATGATTTATATTATCAAGCAACCCAACACGTCTTAGGCTAGTATGGATTTGCTACTTTGATTAGCCAACCAAAATGCCCAAGGGGAAATCCCACCCATGTCATATATGTTTTACATATTATCTGTCTGATAACCTTGCAACCCAGAACCAATGATAACAATCTTTCACCAGAGACTAGATCTGCATCCCAAATTGCACCTCATTCATTAGTGTACTACTATTGACCAGAGCCCTGTGGGCCCTAATCAGAAGTAGTGGACTATATAGGGAATCAAATAAAATCAGATTGTATAATTAGTCACATGCGCTGAATACAACAGTGAACAGTGAAATGCTTACTTATAAGCCCCTAACCAACAATGCAGTTTAAACAATATAAATAAGATTAAGAAATAAAAGTAGTCAAAGAGCAGCATTAAAATAACAATAGTGTGACTATATACAGGGGGTACCGGTACAGAGTCAATGTGCGGGGGCACCGGTTAGTCAAGGTAATTGAGGTAATATGTACATGTACAGTTGAAGTGGGAAGTTTACATACACCTGAGCCAAATACATTTAAACTCAGTTTTTGACAATTCCTGACATTTAATCCTAGAAAAACGTCCCTGTCTTAGGTCAGTTAGGATCACCACTTTATTTCAAGAATGTGAAATATCAGAATAATAGTAGAGAGAATAATTTCATCACATTCTCAGTGGGTCAGAAGTTTACATACACTCAATTAGTATTTGGTAGCATTGCCTTTAAATTGTTTAACTTGGGTCAAATGCTTCGGGTAGCCTTCCACAACCTTCCCACAATAAGTTGGTGTGAATGTTGTCCCATTCCTCCTGACAGAGCTGGTGTAACCGAGTCAGGTTTGTAGGCCTCCTTGCTCGCACACGCTTTTTCAGTTCTGCCCAAAACATTTCTATAGGATTTGGGGTCAGGGCTTTGTGATGGCCACTCCAATACCTTGACTTTGTTGTCCTTAAGCCATTTTGCCACAACTTTGGAAGCATGCTTGGGTTCATTGACCATTTGGAAGACCCATTTGCGACCAAGCTTTAACTTCCTGACTGATGTCTTGAGATTTTGCTTCAATATATCCACATAATTTTCCATCTTCATGATGCCATTTATTTTGTGAAGTGCACCAAAGCAACCCCACAACAGGATGCTGCCAACCCCATGCTTCACGGTTGGGATGGTGTTCTTCTGCTTGCAAGCCTTCCCATTTTTCCTCCAAACATAATGATGGGCATTATGACCAAACAGTTCTATTTTTGTTTCATCAGACCAGAGGACATTTCTCCAAAAAGTATGATCTTTGTCCCCATGTGCAGTTGCAAACCGTAGTTGGCTTTTTTATGGCGGTTTTGGAGCAGTGGCTTCTTCCTTGCTGAGTGGCCATCCAGGTTGTGTCGATATAGGACTCGTTTTACTGTGGATAGGGATACTTTTGTACCTGTTTCCTCCAGGGACCTTTTCTGTTGTTCTGGGATTGATTAGCACTTTTCACACAGAAGTACGTTAATCTCTAGGAGGCAAAACACGTCTCCTTCTTGAGCGGTATGATGGATGCGTGGTCCCATGGTGTTTATACTTGCGTACTATTGTTTGTACAGATGAACGTGGTACCTTCAGGCATTTGGAAAGTGTTCCCAAGGATGAATCAGACTTGTGGAGGTCTACATTTTTTTGTCTGCGTTCTTGGCTAATTTTTCTTTTGATTTTCCCATGATGTCAAGCAAAGACGCACTGAGTTTAAAGGTAGGCCTTGAAATACATCCTCATGTACACCTCCAATTGACTAAAATTATGTCAATTAGCAATGTCAATCAGAAGCTTCTAAAGCCATGACATCATTTTATGGAATTTTCCAAGCTGTTTAAAGGCACAGTCAACTTAGTGTAAGTAAACTTCTGACCCACTGGAATTGTGATACAGTGAATTATAAGTTAAATAATCTGTCTGTAAACAATTGTTGAAAAATAACTTGTGTCATGAACACAGTAGATGTCCTAAACGACTTGCCAAAACTATAGTTTGTTAACAAGACATTTCTGGAGTGGTTGAAAAACTAATTTTAATGACTCAAGTGTATGTAAACTTTCGACTTTAACTGTAGGTAAGAGTTAGTAAAGTGACAATGCATAGATAACAACAGAGAGTAACACTGCCTGGTTCTATACCAGGCCCTTGATGGCAGGAAGCTTGGCCCCAGAAATGTACTCTGTAGTACCTTGCAGTCGGAGGTATAGCAGTTGCCATACCAGGCAGTGATGCTCTCAATGGTGCAGCTGTAGAAACTTTTGAGGATCTGAGGACCCATGCAAAATCTTTTCAGTCTCCTGAGGGGGAATATGTTTTGTTGTGCCCTCTTCACAACTGTCTTGGTGTGTTTGAACCATGTTAGTTTGTTGATGATGTGGACACCAAAGAACTTGAAACTCTGAAACCTGCTCCACTACAGCCCCTTCGATGAGAATGGGGGCATGCTCGGTCCTCCTTTTCCTGTAGTCCAATCATCTCCTTTGTCTTGATCACGTTGATGGAGAGGTTGTTGTCCTGGCGCCGCATGGCCAGGTCTCTGACCTCTCCTCCCTATTGGCTGTCTCGCGTTGTCAGTGATCAGGCCTACCACTGTTGAGTCATCTACAAACTTAATGATGGTGTTGGAGTCGTACCTGGCCATGCAGTCATGAGTGAACAGGGAGTACAGGAGGGGACTGAGCACGCACCCCTGAGGGGCCCCTGTGTTGAGGATGAGCATGGCGGATGTGTTGTTACGTACCCTTACCATCTGGGGGCGGCCCGTTAGGAAGTCCAGGATCCAGTTGCAGAGGGGTGTTTAGTCCCAGGCTCCTCAGCTAATTGATGAGCTTTGAGGGCACTATGGTGTTGAACACGAGCTGTCGTCAATTAAAAGCATTCTCACATAGGTGTTCCCTTTGTTCAGGTGGGAAAGGTCAGTGTTGTGTGGAATAGCGATTGCATCATCTGTGGATCTGTTTGGGCGGTATGCAAATTGGAGTGGGTCTAGGGTTTCTGGGATAATGGTGTTGATGTGAGCCATGCCTTTCAAAGCACTTCATGGCTAAAGACGTGAGTGCTACGGGTCAGTAGTAATTTAGGCAGGTTACCTTAGTTTTCTTGGGCAGAGGGACTATGGTGGTCTGCTTAAAACATGTTGGTATTACAGACTTGGACAGGGAGAGGTTGAAAATGTCAGTGAAACACTTGCCAGTTGGTCAGCGCATGCTCGGAGCACACGTCCTGGTACTCTGTCTGGCCCTGCGGACTTGTGAATGTTGACCTGTTTAAAGGTCTTACTCACAATGGCTGCGGTGAGCATGATCACACAGTTGTCCGGAACAGCTGGTGCTTTCATGCATGTTTCAGTGTTATTTGCCTCAAAGCGAGCATAGTAGTTTAGCTCATCTCGTAGGCTGTCACTGGGCAGCTCTCGTCTGTGGTTCCCTTTGTAGTCTGCAATGGTTTGCAAGCCCTGCCACATCCGACAAGCGTCAAAGCCAGTGTAGTACAATTCGATCTTAGTCCTGTATTGACACTTTGCCTGTTTGATGGTTCGTCGGAGGGCATAGCAGGATTTCTTATTAGCTTCCGGGTTAGATTCCTGCTCCTTGAAAGCGGTAGTTCTACCCTTTAGCTCAGTGCGGATGTTGTCTTTAATCCATGGCTTCTGGTTGGGGTATGTACGTACAGTCACTGTGGGGACGGTGTCATCAAAGCACTTATTGATGAAGCCAATGACTGATATGGTGTACTCCTCAATGCCATCGGAAGAATCCCGGAACATATTCCAGTCTGTGCTAGCAAAACAGTCCTGTAGCTTAGCTTCTGATTCATCTGACCATTTTTTTATTGACAGTGTCACTGGTGCTTCCTGCTTTAATTTTTGCTTGTAAGTAGGAATCAGGAGGATAGAATTATGGTCGGATTTGCCAAATGGAGGGCGAAGGAGAGCTTTGTACCCATCTCTGTGTGCCATTTTAAATGCACCCTACTGAGTTAGAGTAAGAAGGAATGATGCACAACAGAGTGCAGTAATATTAGCATCATTCTAGTGTGATATCAAACTGAGAAAAGAAATAACGATTCAGACGTTTTTTCAGAAGTCTAATGTGCTTTTGCATCTTGCAGAAAAAAATAGAGTTATTATTGATTCCTGGATGAAGCAGGTCTGTCACCTTTGCCTGCAATGCTCTGGTGCAACGTTCAATGAACTCCTGAGTCTCTCTCTTTCTCTCCCCCTCTCCCGTCGCTCTCTCGCTTACTCTCGCTCTCTCTGACGAGGATGCTATTGTGCCAGATGGAGGTAAAAGACCCTAACTGTTTAGCACTTGGAGTCTGACCTTCAATCTACAGATAACAGTTCTTCTCATACATCTTTTCACTCCTTAGTCAACTGTCTGTATATTTGCGGAAAGGGAAGGTTAAAGGCCCAGTGCAGTCAAAAATTTGAAATAGTAGAAAAAATATAGTAAAAACAGGTCAGTGTGAGGTTGGAATGATACTGTGAAAATAATGATAATGCCCTGTAAAGAGCTGTTTGAAAAGACCTGCCTGAAATGTCCACCTGTTTTGGTGGGATGGACCTTTGGCCAGCAGAAATTTGTTAATAAGAAAGAGAGTTCCTAACTTCTTTGCCAATAACATCTATGTCATGGTCGTCATATAGAGGAGATCAAGGCGCAGAGTGGTAAGCGTACATCTTCTTTAATGAAAGCGAGACCACTGAACCAACTATACAAAACAACAAACCGCAAAATACCAACAGAATATGGCTACCTAAATATGGTCCCCAATCAGAGACAACGATAAACAGCTGCCTCTGATTGAGAATCAATCTAGGCAACCATAGACATATAAACACCTAGATACACAAAAACCCCTAGACATACAAAAAACCCTAGACTATACAAAAACTAAACAAACCACCCTCGTCACACCCTGACCTAACCAAAATAATAAAGAAAACAAAGATAACTAAGGTCAGGGCGTGACAATCTAGATTTATTTGAAATTGTACCATTTTAATTTAAAACAATCACAGTAAGGTACTTAATTGTTAACCAGAAGTTATTTGATATTGATGTAAAAACTGATACATTGGACCTTTAAAATCTCTCTCTGTGTCCCCAACTTTCTCTCCCTCTCTCTCTCTCTTCCTCACAGCATGAAAATTGACTGCAGATATGCAGATTTTAAAGACAGGTAGGCAACATGGATTTTTCAGTTGAGTAAGGAATCTGGAACTAAAAGGTTGTTAAAAACGTCTTATGGCTGCAGGGGCAGTATTGAGTAGCTTGGATGAAAGGTGCCCAGAGGTGCCCAGAGTAAACGGCCTGCTCCTCAGTCGCAGTTGCTAATATATGCATATTATTATTAGTATTGGATAGAAAACACTCTGAAGTTTCTAAAACGGTTTGAATGATGTCTGTGAGTATAACAGAACTCATATGGCAGGCAAAAACCTGAGGAGAAATCCAAACAGGAAGTGAGAAATTGGAGGTTGGTCGATTTTCAGCCCAGACCCTATTGAATTCACAGTGGGATATGGATGAAGTTGCACTTCCTAGGGCTTCCACTAGATGTCAACCGTCTTTAGAAACTTGAATGAGGCTTCTACTGTGTTGTGGGGCTGAATGGGAGCTGAATGAGCCAGGTGTCTGGCAGAGAGCCAAGGGCTGGTCACGCGCAATTCACATGATAGCGACCTGCGTTCCTTGGCTTCTCTATACACAAAGGAATTCTCCGGTTGGAACTTTATTGAAGATTTATGATAACAACACCCTAAAGATTGATTCTATACTTAGTTTGACAAGTTTCTTCGATCTGTAATATGACTTTTTGAAGTTATCGTCCGATGTTCGGATGGACCTGCATGAGCATCTGGATTTGTGTACTAAACGCGCTAACGAAGTAGCTACTTGGACATAAATAATGGATATTATCGAACAAATCAAGCATTTATTGTGGAACTAGGATTCCTGGGAGTGCATTCTGATGAAGATCATCAAAGGTAAGGGAATATTTATAATGTGATTTCTGATTTCTGTTGACTCCAACATGGCGGATAATTGTATTTATTTTCTAAGCGCCGTCTCAGATTATTGCATGGTTTGCTTTTTCTGTAATGTTTTTTTAAAATCTGACACAGCAGTTGCATTAAGGAGAGCTATATCTATAATTCCATGTGTATAACTTGTATTTTCATCTACATTAATGATGAGTATTTCTGTTGAATTGATGTGGCTATGCAAAATCATTGGATGTTTTTGGAACTAGTGAACGTAACGTGCCAATGTAAACTAACATTTGTCAAGTGCAAACAAGTCCAACGGGTAAATGGGCTGTGGTTTACTGCTGCTCCCTAGTGATGTTGAATAATCAGGGAAAGAGGTGATTTTCAAATTTGACTAACTGTACAAGATTGAACAATAAGCTAGAAGATAATTTATATTATGCACAAATATTTATGATTGGTCAGAATGTGAGCCTACTTCAATATTCAATTATTCAACGCATCAGCAGCTGATTACTCCAGAAGTTGGATCACAGACATCCATGGACCAATCACAAAAGGCTGTTCCTGATTTTTCCGACACACCCTATTGCTGCTTGCACCGCGTCGGAGGAAATGACACATTATAGTCACAGAACGTCTTGACTTTTTGGTAGTAATGGGAAACCGAAGTTTCCTGAAGCCTTCATGGCTTTCACCAAACTGCGCGGAAAAACGATTCATTACTCAAAGCTTTTAACGCAAGTCACTGATGACTTATAAGTGTGAATTTTAAAAACTGAAGTTAGTTTGAATGTGGGCTTCCTGTCCAGTGGCGGAACTAGAGTTTTATACATGGGGTGGCCAAGGCTACTTCAGGGTGTCCATAGACCATGACAGACAATGTGTGTGTAACCCTAACCTGGCATCTAAGGAGCATGAATGAATCCTATGATTGCTGATTGGAGGTAGAAGTGATAATTCACTTAACCCAGAGTTCTTCAATGTGGCAGATAGTGTGGTCCAAAAGGGTCACTTCACAATTCTTTAACATACTATGAATAGTCTCTACCTTAGAACTGCAGCTCAATTTCGTTCTCTCTCTCAGTACTGTACTACACACACACACACACACTGTACTGTACTCACATACTGGAGAGACTTGGGTCACTCTGTTTTCATGAATATATAAATCTGGGTCTGTAAGTGTTGAACATCCTAAATATTTTCAGAAAATAAATCTCAAGCACCAAGGAAATAAGATAGCATTTGTGTGCTACAAAAATTGCATAGTTTATTTACAAAAAACTTCATTTACAACAACAAAAAACACACTGCAATTTGACAAACCAGGTATCAAAGCAGAAATGGACTTGAAAAATAAAAATACGTTTAGTGCCCATCGATATTACAAACGCATAATATCATATTTATGCTATATATATTATGTTAACTAATAGCAAAGAAAAGTTTTGGAATTGTCCTAATCAAGACCAAATTATATCTGTGTGACATGATACCCTTTGGATTTATGATTTTAGAATGTCAGTGTACTAGCTAGTACACAGTGCAGGTTTTAATCACGACCAGAGGGACCATCTAAGCACCAAATTATCCTAGGTAGATTTAAAACAGCATAATTCCGAGGTTCTGGTGAGAACTGGCAAAATGTTTCACAAACTCATCCATGTTGAGGGAGCGTGCCCTCCTTGACTCAACACTGAGAATTCCGAGGTGACAACCTGTCATCAACCATTGTTGTCCAAAGGTGGGTTTAAATCCGTTTTAAAGCTGAGAAGCCTCTCTCGCAAGAAGCACTGCTGACTGCTGTAGTCAAAGTAGCTAATTGAAGACCTCTTTATAAGGTTCTAGAAACACAACAAAGTCAAGGAGAGTAGACCGTCTGTCCCTTCCACTTCTATCCTATCAAGAAGTCGCTTGGTTTGATGAACCTCATGTTTGAGGTCCTCTAAATCTGACTCAAAGGTCTGAGCAAAGGCAAACAGAGGCTCCTCATTCAAGAATGTTGTCCTCTTTGGGTTAAGAGACTGGACCCCTTGCATTATCTCGCAATTCTTCTTTGAAAGACACCTCTGCAGCTCAGCTGTGAGACTGTCAAGCACCTGATAAAAGATCGCTCTTTGGAAGCTCTCACCATCACATTGGTCACAGTTTTTCTGTCCTACAGTGCTCATCATCAATGAGTCGTGAAATCTTAAGCTTGTTTTAGGCTGTCTTTTACACACTGTTTGCACACTTATTTTGCAGTGCTCTGCAATCTCTTCAACCTCTTTCCATAGTTCTCCATAGTAACCCTACCTTCTGTAGTCCTGTAATGTGTCTGTAAGGGCACCTACTAGATCCACAGCACCTACTAGATCCACAGCACCTACTAGATCCACAGCCCTTCCTGTAATGTGTCTGTAAGGGCACCTACTAGATCCACAGCCCTTGCTAGGTCAAGAGAGCTTGATTGGAGCATGTCAGAAAGACATTTGGCATCACCAAGCACTTTACAAAAGGTAACCAAAAGCCCTATGAAATGTAAATCTATCTGAGAAAGAAGGCCCCCTTGCGTCCACTGATCTACCACCACTATGTTCAAGTGTGATATCCTGTAGCACTCTCAGAACTGCTGGAAACCTGTCCCTCAGATTACGGCATGCCATGTATCTGCATGCCCACCTTAGATAAGTCAATTAATCAATCAATCAAATGTATTTATAAAGCCCTTTTTACGTCAGCCGATGTCACAAAGTGCTATACAGAAACTTAGCCTAAAACCCCAAACAGCAAGCAATGCAGATGTAGAAGCACGGTGGCTAGGAAAAACTCCCTAGAAAGGCAGAAAACTAGGAAGAAAGCTAGAGAGGAACCAGGCTCTGAGAGGTGGCCAGTCCTCTTCTGGCTGTGCCGGGTGGAGATTATAACAGTACATGGCCAAGATGTTCAAATGTTCATAGATGACCAGCAGGGTCAAATAATAATTATTACAGTGGTTGTAGAGGGTGCAACAGGTCAGCACCTCAGGAGTAAATGTTACTTGCTTTTCATAGCCGATCATTCAGTTAGAGACAACGGGTGCGGTAGAGAGAGTGCCGAAAACAGCAGGTCCGGGATAAGGCAGCACGTCCGGTGAACAGGTCAGGGTTCCATAGCCACAGGCAGAATAGTCTCTGTAGTTCCCTGGGCTGCTGCTGTGGATACAGCTCTTTCTGAACTGCCAGCTACTTGAGATGAACAACAGTTAACAAATTTATAAAGCTTCTGCAGGAGAGCAAAAAAGTTAACTTCCTCAGGCACTGATTTTACAGCATCGACAAGAACCAAATTCCAACAATGTGCATTACAGTGCACATAAAATGCAAATCTTACACTGTTTTTAATCCGTGCAGACACACCAGAATGCTTTCCGCTCATGACGAATGCACTGTCATAGCCTTGCCCCACACGATTATTTCTGTAGTCCAGACCATGTTTTTCGAGGCAATCAATTATCATTTTTTGTGAGACCTGCTGCATCTAAGCTTTCAGCTGACTGAAAGTGTAACAAGCTTTCGTGGATGGGCCCCATTGTAATAGTACCTCACAACTAAAGACATGTGTTATTTTTTCTTTAAATCTTTGGTTTCATTACAATTACACTAAAAACTTAACTTTCTTTTACTTCTCTCATTATTTCACTTTGTACCATCTCAGCTAAGCCCTCAAGAACTTCATTTTTGGATTTGGTGGCTTGTGTACTTACCATTGCCACATGCATTCATCCTTTTCTCTATGAGAGGGTCAAGCTTTGCTATTTCTTCTAAGATTGTCAAAATATTACCCTTGTGAGAGTCACCCGACTCTCGATGACCTCTGCGCTATATTTTGAGTGTCAGTTCATAGGAGCACATGTGCGATTGTTTTAATGTAAGTGCAGTTTTCCTCCACTCTCATTTACGACATCTAACATTGATGAGTTGCTGTCAATAGCCCTTTTATGCTGATTCCAAGCATACATAGCGTTGATATGATGCTCTGCCTTTGAATGGAGGTTCAAACCAGAATCTTTAAACGGGGGCCTTTTTCCAGTTACAAAACCCTGACTGTGATGTGAAGGCAGATTAAGGTGTATTGGGCAGAGAAAAATGCCTACAGGCGAAACAATAAGTAGAATCTTGACTTACAGAATATTCAAGCCATGAATTGTCCTTATACCAGGAACTGTTGAAAGCTCTTTTCCTAGTACTATGCTGAGTTCTGGGAAATGTTTTCAAACACAGCTGTACAGGACCATCTTTTTTGGATCTTGAAATGTCTGAAATTACACGTAAAATAATGTGTCATATCTCTATGAAAATGTATAATTAAGTTGCTAACTAAAATGTGTAGTTTAAAGTATTGGCCTGGCCTCCCATTGTGTCCTTTTGGAACAGAAGTCTGATATCTCTCCCTTTCTTTTCATGTTTTATTGACCCTATGCAAAAATAAGACCGTCTATGGTTACATCTAAACATCCAATTACCCACATTTTAGTCCAATCTCAATCTTAATTACAAATCCCTATTATCATAACTGTACCTTAAAATCAACTACCAGTCTAAGTTACTAGTTAGATCGGGGTTAGCCCTACTCTGCAGTAAGTCATTTAGCTAGCTATCATTTCTGGATGTGTATGCAACAAAAGTTCAACATTCACCTCCTGTTACCATTTCTGTCAAGCCGTCTGTCTATACATACAGTGTCTCTGCAAGGCAAATGCAGCGTTCCATTGGAAATGAAAGCACTTCTGGTGTATCGAAACGCAATGACACAGTAGGTGTACTCGAAGCGTTACAACGCCTGGATAGGTATTTTACCTATCACCGAACAACATACATTATAGCCAAAGTTCAACATTCACCTCCTGTTACCATTTCTGTCAAGCCGTCTGTCTATACATACAGTGTCTCTGCAAGGCAAATGCAGCGTTCCATTGGAAATGAAAGCACTTCTGGTGTATCGAAACGCAATGACACAGTAGGTGTACTCGAAGCGTTACAACGCCTGGATAGGTATTTTACCTATCACCGAACAACATACATTATAGCCAACTGGCTAACACGATAACGTGTTAGCCTGTATCAACCAATGGTTGCTATGTTTGAGCGCGACCTCGGCAAATCTGGAACATCACAGATAACACCGACTGTGTTTTGGAAAAAACACTACGCAGCATCATCTGGATATGCATGCAACAAAAGTTCAACATTCACCTCCTGTTACCATTTCTGTCAAGACGTCTATGCATACAGTGTCTCTGCAAGGCAAACGCAGCGTTTCATTGGAAATTAATGTAATTCTCGTGTACCAAAATGCAGAAATACTGTTGGTGTGATCGAAGTATAATGGTAGCTTTCCCCTGCTCAGAAGTTGCATGCATCCATTCAATGGTTGCGTGGCATGTCATCAACGGTGTCATCGACTGACAGATTTCTATAACATATGATGTGTTTGCTGATACGTGAAATACCTATCCAGGCTTTGTACGTTCTGTTATGCATCAGCTGGGCAGAGGAACGTGCTGAACATGCATGCAAATAGTTTGACTAATCAGATGCAAAGCCCAATTAGGGCCAAATCTAGCCCAGGTTTACAGCCTGCAAGGTTGTTCAAAGCTACCCCAGTTTCACCAATTGTAGTATAGCAGAGGCACATTGCACTCCAATTTACAGGTTCACATTAGTTGTTGGCATGGGACTCATAATGGCAAACACACTCTGGTTATTTCCAAAGCAGTTAGTTCTGTTTTTACTAGTGGAGAACTTAATCACTCCTACTTTTTCACTTACGTACAGCACTGGCACATGGCAACAACTTCCAAGCCGACTGCCACAGTTTGGGGATTGTCTGCCTTTTAAACAGCTTCAACTTCCCCAACAAACAGTTTCCAGACCAGTTCGAGTGGAAACGGTCGACGTGAAGTGCCATTCAGACTACATGGAGATAGTTGTGAATGCTGATCTGTTTAAACTTGGTATTCTTATTGACGTGGATGACCTGCGACTTGGAGTTGAACAGGACCAAGAGACCTGCAGGGCTACAGCATCAGCAGCCGGAGATGAATACAGAATATTTGCAGCGCTATCAGACTGTGGAACCAAGCGTTTGGTAATTATGGTGAATGTTTCAGTAGCGTACTTCTTAAAACAACCTTCTGTTTAATTTCTACTTTGTGAATCCACAGATGAACAAAGACACCTCAGATATACACCCAGAGCCACACCAGATGGGGTTATTCGAATGGCTGGTGCTGTAATCCCAATTGCTTGTCATTATGAAATGTGAGTTTAGGTTATACTGTTAAATGAAAATGACTACTGTGTCCCTATTGGTTTGCTTGCCAGACTCTGTACTTTCTGTTTCAGGAAGTACAGTTCAGACAGTGCCCCTATCCAGCCGACCTGGATCCCCTTCAGCGCCACGGTGTCTGCTGAAGACAACCTGCAGTTCTCCTTGACGCTTATGACAAGTGGGTATATAAATTCTGGGCTGCGTTGAGCAGGGCACAACCTTGTTGGAAGTTCAGATGATTAGGAGACCATTGTGCTCTCCCAGAAGCTTGGATGGTGGAGCACAAATGATCCTTGGACATGCTAAATACAGAATCTCATCAGACATCACTTTAATTATTGACGTTTCTATCTGCAACGTTAAACAATTAGCCTACTAACTATGGACCTGTTTACAAACTCCTCAATGGACCTTTTAACCCATTCATAGATGCTAACTATTAGTGCCTATTGACTATAATATTCTGTCCAGGGTAGTTTTAAGTGCTATTTTATAGGATTAGGTTTCCCACACTGACATTTTCATCTAACTGTGCTTATTAATGTAAACCGTATAGCAATTAGCCCAGGTACACCTCTGGCTATCTGTATCTCTGAACACCTGTTAACGGAGAACACATTTGTGGAGTCAGTTGTCACTGAAATGCTGTCAGCTGCAACTGTTAAAAGGTCTTCAGTAATATATTTTTTTCCATTGTGAAATGAGTAGGGTTTTACATTTCTAGACCAGTGACTTGATTCACATCTAGATGGAGTTTATGGCTGCCAGAGCCTCTTTAGAAGGAACTGACATGTAATGGCCTTGGACTATAAGGAATAATGTAAAGTTCCTTTAGTCAATTGGGATAACCTTCTGTCATTTCTGCCCAGGTGACTGGCTCTATGAGCGGGGTTCTGGAGTCTACTTCCTGGGTGATCCCATAAACATTGAGGCGTCTGTCAGGGTAGCTCACCACTCCAGGGTCTTTGTTAGCAGCTGCGTGGCCACACTGGACCCTCGTGGCTACCGCATCAAACCTCAAGCCACTGGCGACCATTGGAGGAGTGGGATGAAGTCCAAGAAAGGTGCAGTATCTTAATTCCTCTTTCCTTCTCAAAATGCACTGCAGAAGTGTCCAAGGGGAGGTATTTTGTACCTTCAATATGGGTGAAGGAGATGGGATTTTACAAAAGACTAAGTAAAATAATTGTCTGTACTGCAAATGTGTTAGTGAGAAGGGAACCTTGCCAGTGATAATGAAAATGTGTTATTTTAGTATGGAACCAGGATGTTACTCTGGGCCCCATAATGGTTACAACCAAACAGAGGACACCTTTATCTCCAATGACGAGGGAAGGTATCGCTATATATGGCTTCCATTCTCCAACTGAGGACAGGAGGCCTGTATCACCTGGCAGTCGTTGGAAGAAGGGAATGGACTTCAAAAGGGGTAATTTGACTGTCTGAAATTGCATGCCCTTAATCCTTGTAGTGCATCTAGGCAACAGCATTGACTAGGGTCTGGTTTCAATGACTTTCTTTAAGGGGGGATACTCTCCCAACAAATCATGAGGCAGACATGCCAGAACATTATGCTTTGCAACACAACTTTGCAGGTAATGCCTTTGCAGTTTTTAGTCAAGGCATTTGACACAAACTACCCACTCAAAATGCAGTCATTCAAAAATAACCTCTGCTCAGTCTTGCTAGCTTCTATTTTAGTTAGTTCCTCTGCCTCCCAACAGGATTTCTTGACCATGAGGCGCTGGTCAAAGGTAGTGCACTACAGGGAATAAGGTGCCATTTCAGACACTTGTCTTTTCATATCCATACACTCTAGCAATTCTGCCAACACTGGCAGTTAAATATTTTGCCCAAACCCAAAATGTGGGTGGGCCCCAAGGGTCAGGCCCAACAAGCATGGGTTCGTTAGCTCTGAAATATATACTGGGTTCATCAGGCAGGAACTAATGGCCCAAAGAGGTAATGTTTGTTTACATGTTATAATTGCATGTAGGTTCTGTGCTAAATGGTCTGTTCTCAGAGTTGACTCCTACACCTGAGCCCATTGGAGACCTTGGAGAGGACAAGGATCTCTATACATTTGGAACTCATTGAAAGGGTATGTCTGGGATCATGGTACGCTGCATTATGGCAAGCAGGTCAGCTTTTATTGGGATGACTTGGCTCTGCAGTGATCACTCACTGGCACAGCCACAGTCAATCTAACCTTAACCATGCCTAACCTTAAATTATGATCTAGAAGTGCATTTGTTACAAACTTCATTTTGACTTTACAGCTGGCACACCTAGCTGGAATTGTTCAATTCTGTCTCCAGGACAAGACTCATCCCAATAAATCTTGACCAGCACACTGCAATTGCCAGTATCACTTGTACATATCAGCCTTTGTCAGATGTGGTTTCATATAGTTATGGCCCTTTCCTATCCACTAACTCTGTTCTGTTGATAGAATGCTGTGGTGGCCCATTTTTGTCCCACTCCAAGCGGCACACTCACTCCTGATGACCCTACAACCAAGTGACCTCGGCACCACAACTGCTCCTGGTGAGGTGAACAATGCTGAAAAGGAGCACTCAAACAGTGAAGGGACTACCACTGTACCACAACACTAAGGAGACATGCTCTCATCAGAACTCTCAAAACAATGAACATGATATGACTTAACCTTGAAGTATAAATTATTTGGAGATACCTTGACAATAAATTTGTGTTTACTCCAGCATGTAGTACATAATTGTAAACTGAAACATTACTTTTAAGGGACTGTCCACTTAAGTGTTTCAGATCATGATCAAATCAAATTTATTTATATAGCCCTTCGTACATTTGCTGATATCTCAAAGTGCTGTACAGAAACCCAGCCTAAAACCTAAACCGCAAGCAATGCAGGTGTAGAAGCACGGTGGCTAGGAAAAACTCCCTAGCCTGGTTCCTCTCTAGGTTTCGGCCTTTCTATGTGGGGTGGCCAGTCCTCTTCTGGCTGTGCCGGGTGGAGATTATAACAGAACATGGCCAAGATGTTCAAATGGTCATAAATGACCAGCATAAATTCACACAGGACACCGACTAGGACAGGAGAAGTACTCCAGATATAACAAACTGACCCTAGCCCCCCCCCCCCCCCCCCCCCCCCCCCCGACACGAACTACTGCAGCATAAATACTGGATGCTGAGACAGGAGACACTGTGGCCCCATCCGATGACACCCCCGGACAGGGCCAAACAGGTAGGATATAACCCCACCCACTTTGCCAAAGCACAGCCCCACACCACTAGAGGGATATCTTCAACCACCAACTTACCATCCTGAGACAAGGCTGAGTATAGCCCACAAAGATCTCCGCCACATCAGTGACTCAACCCACTCAGGTGACGCACCCCTCCCAGGGAAGGTATGAGAGAGCCCCAGTAAGCCAGTGACTCAGCCCCTGTAATAGGGTTAGAGGCAGAGAATCCCAGTGGAAAGAGGGCAACCGGCCAGGCAGAGAGAGCAAGGACGGTTCGTTGCTCCAGAGCCTTTCTGTTCACCTTCCCACTCCTGGGCCAGACTACACATATGACCCACTGAAGAGATGAGTCTTCAGTAAAGACTTAAAGGTTGAGACAGAGTGTGCGTCTCTGACATGGGCAGGCAGACCGTTCCATAAAAATGAAGCTCTATAGGAGAAAGCCCTGCCTCCAGTTGTTTGCTTAGAAATTCTAGGGACAATTAGGAGGCCTGCGTCTTGTGACCGTAGCGTACGTGTAGGTATGTACAGCAGGACCAAATCAGAGAGATAGGTAGGAGCAAGCCCATGTAATGCTTTGTAGGTTAGCAGTAAAACCTTGAAATCAGCCCTTGCTTTGACAGGAAGCCAGTGTAGGGAGGCTAGCACTGGAGTAATATGATCAAATTTTTTGGTTCTAGTCAGGATTCTAGCAGCCGTATTTAGCACTAACTGAAGTTCATTTAGTGCTTTATCCGGGTAGCCGGAAAGTAGAGCATTGCAGTAGTCTAACCTAGAAGTGACAAAAGCATGGATAAATTTTTCTGCATCATTTTTGGACAGAACGTTTCAGATTTTTGCAATGTTACGTAGATGGAAAAAAGCTGTCCTTGAAATGGTCTTGATATGTTCTTCAAAAGAGAGATCAGGGTCCAGAGTAACGCCGAGGTCCTTCACAGTTTTATTTGAGACGACTGTACAACCATTAAGATTAATTGTCAGATTCAACAGAAGGTCTCTTTGTTTCTTGGGACCTAGAACAAGCATCTCTGTTTTGTCTGAATTTAAAAGTAGAAAGTTTGCAGCCATCCACTTCCTTATGTCTGAAACACATGCTTCTAGCAAGGGCAATTTTGGGGCTTCACCATGTTTCATTGAAATGTACAGCTGTGTGTCATCCGCATAGCAGTGAAAGTTAACATTATGTTTTCGAATGACATCCCCAAGAGGTAAAATATATAGTGAAAACAATAGTGGTCCTAAAACGGAACCTTGAGGAACACTGAAATTTACAGTTGATTTGTCAGAGGACAAACCATTCACAGAGACTAACTGATATCTTTCCGACAGATAACATCTAAACCAGGCCAGAACTTGTCCGTGTAGACCAATTTGGGTTTCCAATCTCTCCAAAAGAATGTGGTGATCGATGGTATCAAAAGCAGCACTAAGGTCTAAAGTGGGGGTTAAAGTGCAGATGGTATTCAGACCACAAATTACATTCCAGCCTTATCTAAAATGATCCCCCCCCTCAATCTACACAATAACCCATGACCAAGCAAATGTAATCACATGAACATAACTTCAGACCCTTTACTTAGTACTTTGTTGCACCTTGGGTAGCAATTACAGCTTAAGTTGTCTTGGGGAAATGCTACAACTAAAACACCTAAAATCAGCAAAAAGAGAACAGCCTTTTTTCAGGACCCTGGAAGAGTGGGGTAACATCTCTGAGCAAATCTGCTGCACTGCAGTACTTTATGAAGCTGGTGGCCACACCATATACTGACTTCTGATTTTTGACCCCCCCCCCCCCTGTACAGGGACACATTCCATTTCTGTTAGTCACATGTGACGAACTTGTTCAGTTTGTCAGAATTTATATTAATACAAATATTTACATGTTTAAGTTCGGGATAACCCTGCTTAAAATAAACAGTTGACAGGATGCTTTTCTTTGAGTGTATATTTGGAGATGCCACTTCGCTGCAGATCCTCAAGCTCTCAGGTGGGATGGGCAGTGTCACTGCAAAGCTGTTCAGTATCTCCAGAGATGTTTACTTGAGCTCTGGCTGGACCACTCAATGACAGACTTGTCATTCCTGCGTTGGCTGTGTACGGTCATTGTCCTGTTGAAAGGCAGATCTTTGCCCCAGTCTGAAGGTTTTAGTCAAGGATCTCTACTTTGCTCTGTTCATCTTTGCCTTGATCCTGGCTAGTCTCGCTACCGCTGAAAAACATCCCCACAGCATGATGCTACCAACATGCTTCACTGTAGGGATGGTGCCAGGTTTCCTCGAGTTGACGCTTAGCATTCAGGCCAACAAGTTCAATATTATTCATGGTCATCTTATTCATGGTCAGTCCTTTAGGTGCCTCTTAGCGGGCTGTTGTGGCTTCTGTCTGGCCACTAACATAAAGGCCTGATTGGAGTTCTGCAGAGATGGTTGTCCTTCAGGAAGTTTCTCCCATCTTCAGAGGAGCTCTGCCAGAGTGACCATTGGGTTGGTCATCTCCCTGACCAAGGCCCTTCTCCCCCTATTGCTCAGTTTTGCTGGGTGGCCAGCTCTAGGAAGTCGTGGTGGTTCCAAAATTCTTCCATTTAAGAATGACAGAGGCCACTGTTCTTGGGGACCTTCAATGCAAAGGGTTTGCATACTTAAGTAAATAAGGCTGTAACGTAACAACATGTGGAGGAAGGGGTCTGAATTCTTTCCAAATGTACAAGTACACAATTATTTTGATGAAGCTGACAAGGTGGTAGGCCAGATCTTCAAATGTATCATTTAAATATTTCAGCAATGTAGAAGGGCAACACTATCAGGGGGCATGTTCAGTAGTAGGTTCAGCTATTGCCTTTACCACCCTTATCCTACCTCATTTGCACACACTGTATATAGATAGACCTTTTCTATTGTATTGACTGCATGTTTGTTTATTCCATGTAACTCTGTGTTTGTGTCGCACTGCTTTGCTTTATCTTGGCCAGGTCGCAGTTGTAAATGAGAACTTGTTCTCAACTAGCCTACCTGGTTAAATAAAGGTGAAATAAAATAAAAACCAATGTTGCACATGGTGTGGAACCCCTCTGCAGCAACAGTGAAAACACTAACATTTCCTAGATTTACCTTTGGTCTTTATTGGTTTCCTGAGTTTGCGTAATTAAATTTGCTGATGACACAACAGTGGCAGGCCTGATCAAAGACAACGCTGAGACGACAACGCCTTTCCCCCCTCAGGAGACTGAAAAGATTTGGCATGGGTCTGAAGATCCTCAAAAAGTTTTACAGCTGTACAATGGCATCAAACACCTGGAAACCCTAGTGTTTGATGTATTTGTTACCATTCCACGGATTCCGCTCCAGTCATTAGAACGAGCCCGTTCCTGTGTTCATTGGGTCTTACAGGGTGTATAGGCCTAAAATTGCCACTTTCATCATGATTTTCTCAAAAATGGTTTGTGTTAAAACAAATGTGAAAAGCATATCAAACATCCTTCCTCCCATTAAGTTTCTATGAGAAAATTGCCAGAATAATCTGAGATACCAAAAATATTTTCAGGCCATCCTGGAATCGCCCTTAAGTGTCTGCGGTGTTTTGGTTATAAACTAACCTGCCTAACATGGAGACAATGTTCAAGGTATTGATAATGTTTGGGGGATACTGTAGGCAGTGTAGGTCATATCATGACAAGACAAAAGTTGAATGTGTTTGCTCATTTTTGTTTCATTTCTAGCTGTGGTGAAAATGTCCTTGTCTATTAATTTGCCTGCCCAATTAGATAGATTTTTCAATTGAGTAAGGAATCTGGAACTAGCTGCTACAGAGGACTTAACTACTCTAACAACATAACATTTGTCAAGTGCAAACAAGTCCAACTGGGGTAAATGGACCGTGGTTTACTACTGATGCTGCTCCCTAGTGATGTTGAATAATCAGGGAAAGAGGTGATTTACACATTTGACTGTACAGGATTTATTTTATCTATCAACAAGCATTAAGAGGATTTATATTATGTACAAATGTACATTTCTGTGTCTGTGTGTCAACTATTTTTATTACAGAACACATTTGTTTTTAATATAAAACATGTAATTCAGTATTTTAAATTGTAATCTAGCCTATTTTGTATTATTCAATTATTCAACGCATCAGCAGCTGATTAGTCCAGAAGTTGGATGGAAGACACCCATGGACCTATCACCGTTAACGGTGTTGAGTTACGGACGAACAACAGGGTGTAACTGATTCTTCAGACACGCCCTGTTGCTGCTTGGTTGGCGTCGGAGGAAACTACACATTTTAAGAAACAACTTTTCTAAGTTTGAAGTCTTACACTTCTTGACTTTTGGGTGATTTCTACGTTTACTTAAGACGGGGGTTTTCGTTCTAAACTAAAATGGGAGCGTGTATGGCATTGTGTTCAATCGCCAGCTGTGTAAGTATCAATTATTTAACTTCTTGATTTGTCGTTTTGCTCTCTTTGTTGTTTGTGGCTTCGTATGTAAATACACACTTTCCTCTGTTTTCCCCGTAGGTATATTCTGTGTTTTATGTTGATCGTAAATACCTACGTTTGGAAAACAGACACTTGTTTGCAGAAGTCATCAGTTTCATAATTAGCTGCACGACTAAAATGGTTCCCTTTCATATTTCTTGCCGTGTTACGGGCAAGTTCAGTGATCATGTTAAATAAATATGATGTGATATAAAAGGTTTTCTAGGCCTACTCGAGCCATTAGGTGAATTTCTTCAAATTTTGTACGCACACACCGCAAATTACCATGCCTAGAGTGATATAGGCTAGCCTAGTGGTTAGAGCATTGGACTAGTAACCAGAAGGTTGCAAGTTCAAATCCCCGTAATTGAAAATAAGAATTTGTTCTTAACTGACTTGCCTAGTAAAATAAAGGTAAAAAGAATATACCTATTGACCCTTTCGATTGAAGTTTGTCCCACATTCTCAGGTCAGCAAAAAAACGACAATTTAAACGGTTACACCTTCCAGAGGCAAGGCTTATGAGTGCTGCTCGACTGCATGTTGCATACAGCCTTCATAGCTTGCAATCCTTAAATGAAGGATGGCTGATCCTTCCCTGCTACCGCATCATAGGCTTCCCTATGCTCGACTAGACTATGCTTCATGTCTCTGGGCTGATCTGGCCTATGCCTCAGTAGTTCACACATCGTATCTTGACTTGACAATCTGCCTGACTCATCAGAGGAGCAGTGAGGGATGCCTCCCGTCGAGCACGAACCTTCTGTGACCTACAACGCGTACCCAACACTGGGTCTCTTTCTCAATTCATCTGTCTCGATTCCTCCCATCCTATCCTTGGTTCTTCTCAAAACACATCTGAAAGGGATCTTGGATCTCCACCGATGCATATTTGAGGATGTGGCAAGGAGAGGGAATCATGTAAAGCTATAGGTTGAGAAAGGGCACATCAGGCAGGGGGCTGTGTTCGTTGCTGTACTCTAACCGTATGACTGGCAGCCCTTGTCATTGTAACTGGCCTGACCACCTTCAGTTGTCTGGGCTCGTTTGGCTGGAGAACACAAGAGTTGTGATGGTTGCCGTAACAATAACTGGCGGTAGCACACAGTACTTTTGTTGTGCACACACACCATGCATGAGTTTGCATCATTAGCTCATCTGCCCCCTCATATGCCTTCTCCCTCTTGCATACCAAAAATAACTTGTCTGTGCGGTCCTATTTCTTATCCCCTCTCTCCCTCACCTCCCTCCAGGCATCGTGTCTGTGTGGCTCTGCTCCCTGTCTGCTGTCAGGATGCTGTCCCTCCACCTACAACTCCACTGTGTCCCGGCTGGCCTTCTCCTTCCTGCTGCTGCTGGGGACCCTGGTCTCTGTCATCATGATCCTACCTGGCATGGAGACCTCAGCTCAGGAAGGTAACACCACACAACCCTGGTCTTGGTTGCTTGATGAGTAGAGTTGCCTGAGACCTACATATTTGTGTTAGCTCCCTGCACTAATTCCAAGGCTTTAGCTCAGCTGGTTAACAGGATTGTGGTTCGCAGGAGACCCTGGTTCGAACCCAGTTGGTCACACAAGCTGGTGAAGATGGCCCAGTGGTTGACGAAAACGTTTTGATGCTGGCGTCAATGTACATTGTTGGTTCTATTCTTACTCTTTCTTTACTGATCTATCAGATACCAGGGTTCTGTGTGGGCGGAACCTCCATACCCATGCCAGGCATGGAGAACAAGGTGAACTGTGATGTCATCGTGGGCTACAAGTCTGTGTATCGCATGTGCTTTGCCATGGCCTGCTTCTTTTTCCTGTTCTCCATCATGATCCGCGTTCGCAGCAGCAAGGAACCCGAGCCTCCCTACAGAAGGGGTATGTAGCTGACCTTTTTATAGTAGTGGATGGTGATCTTCAGGGACACAATGTTGCCCTCTGCTGGCCAGGCCAGGGCAGTGCCACATTCTCCACACTCTTATTTGTTTATTGATAGGTGAGAATTGTCTGTTAATTGAATGATTAGAATATTCCACCCTGAAACATATAATTGTATGGAATTGATTAGTATGTATAAAATCATAATCAATAAATGTGTGGTCCTAGTCAGAATTAGGATAAAACAATATGCCTTTATGGTATTTCAAACACAGACTGTCTGAGCTTGGTGCCGACCTGACTAGAGATTTGGGAGAGAACGGGGAGTACGTCTCAAGGACAAGGTCACTAATCTCTGTCGGCTGGGTAGTGAGACAGACAGTGTGCGTAGCAGGACATGTATGTGTGGGTGTGAGAAGTCAGTATAAAATGAATTGTTTTGTATTCTTGACTTCAGAACGTTCCCGTGAATAAACCTTTTTGGCTATTTTAGCTGGGCCTCCGTCTGTTTCATTCCACCAGGATCTTACACATTCTGGTCTGCAGACTGAGAGTAATATAATTAAATTGGGTTATGTACCTGAAGAACATAATTCTCCTTTCATTTACATACCAGCATAAAATATTAGGGCTAGGACAAAACCAGTATCCCAATACTCATTAGTGTCATGGCAAGGAAACAAAACATGAAGCAGCTTTAACTTTAGGAAAAAAGCACTAATGTTGGAAACAACCACATGTTGTCATCCAGAGTCACATTTATTTACTTTCCAAATTTTATTGGAAGATTTTACATACAGAAGGTTTTTTTAAAGGATGATACTGCCCAAAATAATGACCAGTCAATTTTTTTATGGCGCACAGACACGGGACCTGTTTTTGTATGAGGTGATTTTATTGAATGAATGCTTGTGGCTTTGTCCTCTCAGATTCTGGTTCAAGTTCCTCGTACTGGTGGGGATAACTGTAGGAGGGGGGGGGGGGGGGGGGGTGCTGAGAGGTGCTGATCTTCCAGACAGGAAGATCAGCACCTCTACATTAAATCATTTTCTCTGGGTGTGCGCCAGCTCATGTTTTTTATAAAAATATTTATCTCTAAACCCCTATAACCAGTGGCGATTTTTAACATTTAAATATTGGTGGGCAAAGATTCTATCACCAAAGGTCAAATGCATCGAAACCAGTACACTACACTGGCTACACATTGAATGTGTAACAGTATTGCTTCTGTCCCTCTCCTCGCCCCTACCTGGGCTGGAACCAGGGACCCTCTGCACACATCGACAACAGCCACTCTCGAAGCATCGTTACCCCGTGGCTCCACAAAAGCAGCGGCCCTTGCAGAGGGGAACAACTACTTCAAGGTCTCAAAGCGAGTGACGTCAACGATTGAAATGCTATTAGCGCGCATCCTGCTAACTAGCTATCCATTTCACATTGGTTACAAATGCACTAATATCCAATCCCAGATAGGAGTGTTGAGCCACACACAAACACTATATCATTTTGTTTATGGTTTGGTTTACTTCCCATATCTTTAGGTCATATTGCACAGAAGGACACGGTAGTCGAGTAAACTAGCTAGTAATTGGTCTGCAATATCGCAACTCCGGCTGCCTGTTACAAATGGTGCCCGGTTAACGATATATTACGTTATAACACTATTCCCTTGCTTCATCTGTTGCACCTTTACAGTTCCATCAAAGGTATTTAAACTAACCCTTCTTGTACATGTGGTTCCATGGGTCTGCCATCTGACATCAACAATAAGACATGTAGCCTATAGAGTATTGTAGCTAACCTACCTCAAAAGTGATGTTAGCCAATGCTTCATGATCCACCACCAACCACTCCATTTGAATCTTATTTTCCAGCTTGCTTTATTTGAATGGATGGACATATTTGAAAGTGTAGCTGGCTAATGGGCACTGAGACATTTCATCTCAAATTATTTTTTTTCATAATGTTAAGTTTCAAAATCATTTGCTAGGAGAGAGCGAAGGTAGTCGACATGTTTCAGCTAGCTAAGCTACCTAGCTTTAAGACGTGGTAAACAACTAGCTAGCTATGAAGTTGACACATCAGTTCAATCAAAGTTACCGGGCATAGGACTGTGGCCAATGACCATGAGCCTTCTTGGGCAGGCACGGCTACTGTAAATCAATGGAGCACCAATTAGGGGCTTTTGCTGGCTAGCTCAGCAGGTGCTGCGGTGACGCACCCTCAGCCAATCACTTCGCAACCAGAGGAGATTAACGACGCCTGCGCTCTGTACTTTCTGTCTGCCCCTCCACCACAGTTGGCACCAAGCTGCCTTACTCATCGAAAATTTACCAAAACAACAATAGAATGGGAAAGCGACCAAATCAAAGTTTATTTGTCACGTGCGCCAAATACAGCCGGTGTAGACCTTACAGTGAAATGCTTACTTACAGGCTCTAACCAACAGTGCAGATAGTCCGGGTAGCCATTTGATTACCTGTTCAGGAGTCTTACGGCTTTGGGGTAAAAACTGTTGAGAAGCCTTTTTGTCCTAGACTTGGCACTCCGGTACCGCTTGCCATGCGGTAGTGCAGAGAACAGTCTATGACTGGGGTGGCTGAGGTCTTTGACAATTTTTAGGGCCTTCCTCTGACACCTCTTGGTGTAGAGGTCCTGGATGGCAGGCAGTTTAGCCCCAGTGATGTACTGGGCCGTACGCACTACCCTCTGTAGTGCCTTGCGGTCGGAGGGCGAGAAGTTGCCATACCAGGCAGTGATGCAACCAGGATGCTCTCGATGTTGCAGCTGTCGAACCTTTTGAGGATCTGAAAACCATTGCCAAATCTTTAGTTTCCTGAGGGGTGTTTGTTGTGCCCTGTTCACGACTGTCTTGGTGTGTTTGGACCATTCTAGTTTGTTGGTGACTTGGACACCAAGGAACTTGAAGCTCTCAACCTGCTCCACTACAGCCTCATCGATGAAAATGGGGGTCTCTGACCTCCTCCGTATAGGCTGTATAGGCTGCCCGTCAGGAAGTCCAGGATCCAGTTGCAGAAGGAGGTGTTTAGTCCCAGGATCCTTAGCTTAGTGATGAGCTTTGAGGGCACTATGGTGTTGAACGCTGAGCTGTAGTCAATGAATAGCATTCTCACATGGGTGTTCCTTTTTTCCAGGTGGGAAAGGGCAGTGTGGAGTGCAATAGAGATTGTATCATCTGTGGATCTGTTTGGGCGGTATGCAAATTGGAGTGGGTCTAGGGTTTCTGGGATAATGGTGTTGATGTGAGCCATGACCAGCCTTTCAAATCACTTCATGGCTACGGACTTGAGTGCTACGGGTCTTTAGTCATTTCGGCAGGTTGCCTTCATGTTCTTGGGCACAGGGACTATGTTGAAAATATCAGTGAAGACACCTGCCAGTTGGTCAGCACATATGCTTTCTTAGATCAAGCAATTTGTTTCATACTATTAAAATGTGTGCTAACTGATATTGTTGTGACCATTAAATAACAGAATGGCCCACGTGACGCATTGCCACTGCCAATTAAACACACCTTGCACATTTTGTCTTTTAACAAACTCGCTGTGTGTGTTCAAGTGTGGTTCTACTTTGACATGGTGGGTTCCTTCATCATCATCATCATCCAACTGATCCTGATCGTGGACTTCGCTCACACCTGGTACCAGTCCTGGCTGGAGAACACTGAGGGAAATGGCAAGTGCTGGTTCTCAGGTACTGATCGTTAATACAGTCTACTGATTTAAAAAGTTGTAGTCAAACTCATTTATTCAGTCTTTTCTGGAATTAAACTGAAATTTCCTGAAGAAAATAGGAATTTCAGTGTAATTTAATGAATTGACCCGTATCCTGGTTTTCTCCTAGTGGTAATGGAAAGACGTTTCCTAACATCCGTAATGGGATGTATTCTTCTGTTTCCTCACAGCTCTCCTTCACAGTGCTGCACTATGTCCTGGCCTTCTCTGTCTATTACACCACGGGAGATGACTGCACTGAACAAGGTCTTCATCAGCCTCAACTTCATCCTCTGCATCATCGTCTCCATCATTGCCATCCTGCCCAAAATTCAGTCTCGCAAGAAAGATTGATACAGCACACTGTTGAAAGTTCCTGCAGTTTTGAGTACCGTGTTTCTTTGCATGCTGTTTCAGTCTTGTTAATCTTTCTTTGAAATGCATACACATCCTGAAGTTCATTCAGGGGTGACAATATTAGCAATGTTTGCAATTTTGAAGATTATAAAAATGTTAAACAATGACACAGTGAACTATTTTTTCATGTGAATGTAGTTGAACAAAAGTTAGACACTGATGTTTTGTGTTAATTTATGTTGTCCCCCAGGAGTCCCAGACCAGGTCAGGCCTGCTCCAAGCGTCCTTCATCTCCCTCTACACCATGTATGTCACATGGTCCGCCATGACCAACAACCCCAGTAAGTCTCGTAATGACCCTGCCGATGCCCCTGTTCAGTCATTGGTTAAGAGTCATGGTTCAGGTCATGCATTAAAGATGGCCTGATGTAACTATGACTCACATAGCTGCATACTGACTCATGGAAATCACTTGATGGGAAGTCTGGAACAACAAATGTATATGTGACAAAGCATATTTTACCCAAAAGATGATCACGTCATCCAACATGAGATGAGTTGCAGCCAAGAATCACAAGAGAAGAAGTAAATAAAATAGATGTGACTAGCTCATAATTAAAAGCTGATCATTTGTAGTTTTCTTTATGTTAAAAGCGTAACATTTAGTATTTTCAATGGCCTTCATCAGAATGACTATTATACCTCTTTCCCTACAGACCGCAAGTGTAACCCCAGGCTGCTGAGTCTGGTACACAACACCTCCACCCCTACACCTACCCCAGGGCAAGGGGTCCAGTGGTGGAATGCACAGGGCATCATAGGACTGGTCATCTTCCTCTTCTGCACTCTACGCCAGGTATGAAGTTGCAATCTAGAGAAGGGTTCATGCCAATCCTGGGGACCCACAGGACCGGGCACTCTTTGTAGCAGTCCAGAGACAAATCAAATGTTATTGGTCACATATACATGTTTAGCAGATGTTATTGTGGGTGTAGTGAAATGCTTGTGTTTTTATTTCCAACAGTGCAGTAATATCTAACGATTTCACAACAATACACACATCTAAAGGAATTAAGAATATATAAATATTTGGACGAGCAATGTTGGACCGGCATAGACTAAAATACAGTAGAATAGACACCTGATTGAAGTACTGAGCTAGAGTAAACGTGCAAGCCTGTGGGTCCTCAGGACTGGATTTGAGACCGTTTCAGAGCTATGTTTCAAATTAAATCCTGACTATTCGAGCCTGTCCACATCATCACTTCCCTTTTTTTCTGGTGGGTTTCCTGCTCTTTCCCTCCTCCCCTGCAGCATTTGTTCATCTCACAACACCCAGGTGAACAGGCTGATGCAGACAGAGGAGGACCAGGGTCTGGCTGCAGACGACCACGAGGCGGCCACAGGGTCAGACTGGGTCAGACGGGCCGTGGACAACGAGGAAGAGGGGGTCACCTACTCTTACGCCTTCTTCCACTTCAGCCTGTGCCTGGCCTCCCTCTACATCATGATGACACTCACCAACTGGTACCCGTAAGTAGCTCTGTTTTCTTTGATTATGTCTGAGGGGATAGAGGAGTAGGGATGTGTACAGGTGTAACGGAGGTGATTGATGTTGTTCTAGACCTTGCGTCAGCTCCCTAAGCTAATGCCTGGGCTTTAGGTCAACAGGATAAAAGTCTTATGGTACTCCGAAGACCCAATTTTCAAACCATCGCACATGGTCTACTATGAGTTTTTTTTAATGGTAAACAAAATGTGATTGATTGGATTGGTCCTGATCTCTCCCCAGACCTGACGCAGAATACCAGGCCATGCAGAGCTGTTTGCCAGCTGTGTGGGTGAAGATTGGCTCTAGCTGGATAGGCCTGGCTTTCTACCTCTGGACACTGGTAGCTCCTCTCATCCTCTCTAACCGAGACTTCAACTAAAGACATACATTCCATCCAGGGCTAAGTCCCAAATGGCTCCCCTGTTCCCAAGTAGGAAGAGGGTGGGTGTCTTCTCAGATTTGCTGAGGGACTTAACTGTTATGCATGTTTTGATTTATACTATTTGGAATGTATTTTTTAAATTGTGCTGCTTGAAGGAAGGGACCATTGTCATGTCTTATTTTTATTTCAGGCTGGTCTCATTGACTAGACGTAACGTAGTAAAAGAAAATCAGGGACACTTAAATTAGTATATGTTATGTTTGGTATTGTTACTTAATTTGCAACTACTTAGCATGCTAGCTAACCTTAATTCCAACCTTAATCCTCTAAACCTGCGGAGGGGTTCTATTAAGCTGACATATGGATTTAAAAAAAAAGATTTTCATACCGAGGATAATTTATCGACTTGAATATTAGGACCCCTTTAGGTATTATATAAATATATCATACACACATTATTTGATGAAACATTGAATTGGGCCTTAGTGCTATTAGCCCATAGAAATGGATGGAATAACAGATTCATAAGGTAGTAATAAATTAATAGGAAGTTTGTTTTTTAAAGTGTCTGTCCTATGTCTGAGAGACATAAGCCCAGAAAAAAAAAAATATATATATATTTTTAGAAGCAGAAATTGTGCTGCCATTTTCTGGTTGCTAAAATACGAATAGTTTGCCTAATTTCAGTTTGTGACAACGAGCAAGTATAGTGTAGCGAATCATTGTACTATCTAAACCACTGTGAAATATATTTTTCATAACCAAAAATATTGTGTTTGACGCTGGTGTCCAAAACCGAAGGTAAGACGCAAAAACAAAACTTAAGAACAGGAAGCATAGAACAGGTATACTGCTTCTTAGACTTGCTTTAAATGAGTTACAGATCTAACACATTTCTATGTGAATTTGGTCGGGTCGCCCAAAAAATGACATATTGCAGCTTTAACCAAAAATGTTTTGGCACTAAACCGCGTACATATGATTTATTTTTAAATGTACTGGTACCGGGCTACTTTCAGACGAGGCTTGTAAGCGCACTCGAGCAAAACAAACGATGTGTACGAGAGTCACCTTTCAATCGAGGAGTCATATTCGTGTGTAGTCCAAACAGTTTGGACGCTACAGACAGAAGTTGGCAGTACCGACTTCAGATGAGTCTCTTGATGCTTGTTGGGGTCGTGCTCATGAGATTCCTCCTCCCATAGTGGTCATATTAGTTTTGTAGGCCACGCTGTTAAGATGCTACTGACGTTTTCGTGAGAAGGCCGATTTTCGGGGTGACTCATTGTCTGACAAACACGCTGTAGCTCAGCTACCTTCCATCGCAGATATGGAAGGCTATCATTCACGGATGCGGTGGATGCAGCCCGTGCAAAACAATCTATATCTCTAGCACTCGGGGATCCCGAGTCTAAGGCACTGCATCTCCGTGCTAGAGGTGTCACTACAGACACCCTGGTTTGAATCCAGGCTGTATCACAACCGGCCGTGATTGGGAGTCCCGTAGGGCGGCGCACAATTGGCCTAGTGTCATCCGGGTTTGGCTGGTGTATGCCGTCATTGTAAATGAGAATGTGTTCTTAACTGACTTTTAAATAAAGAAATAAACAGACTGCTTTTGAAGGGGACTTAGCATAATAATTTGATTTCAGCAGGGGTGTTGACATCGACCCCTAGCCTAGCTAAGATTATCCCTAGCTAACATTACCATTAGCCACCTAGTTAGTCAACAAATTGTGGACAGACAAATGAATACATACTATACCAATCGTAACGTATGATACTAATTTGAGTCTTCTGGAGATTAATTTACTGTTCAGTCTATCCCCGATTCCAGGTTTAATTTGCATTTAGCCTTACTTGAGGTTGGACTTATTTACTTTTTTGTTGTTGATCTTGTTAAAAATGGGATTGGTTTCATGCTTTCAAAATATATTCTCTGGTCACTGAATCTACTGAAATGACTTCATAAATCCTCAAATCGTATGAACACGATCGATATGTTAAACCAGCCAAGTAAACTCCACTCAGGTGTGAATATTTTATTTGTTCACCTGTTTGCATACATTTAGATCCTCTCTCTCCACAGTATACCTTGCTCAGTCCATCCACGACATGTTTGGCAGGGTGCCATTGCTACAAATGACCATAGTCTCGGATGTTGTGTACAAGATTATGTTCATCCAATGCACTTTCTCCTTGTTTTTAGTTGATTTGTTTTATACATTTCAGCGTGTCTTTGATTACAATGTACATATACATTTTTTGTTATAGCTAAGATTTGTAAAAGTGCCTTTTAAACCTATAGATTTGCTACACAATACCTATTCAGTCAGACCATAGACTGGCTTTGTATTCCAATTTGTATATGGTTTGTCATATCTGTCAAGGTATCTCTAGTGCCTCCTTGTCATGATGAAATGTAATACATCTGATCATCTCTGAAATGTCTTCCAGTGTTCTATTGTGAGATTGTTATTTTAAGAGTTCATGGGGTCCTGTAGGTGGGACTATTGCCCCTCAAATGACTATATTGCTGCTAGGTTTTATTTGAGATGAGTAGTTCTACGTACCTCTTCCAGAGAAGTAGAAAGTGCCTATGGCACTTCTTTTGTCTCTGCCATTCTGCCTCAAAGTGAAACATGTTAGCTCAATTCATGTGAGGACAGCCAATGCCTACTACTAGTTATTGCTTTGTCCATGTCATAGCTGCAGCAACCTTGTAATCAAGTGCTTTATTCTGTTCAACACTAGTGTTACTTCATTTTATCAGTAGGACATTCCAGCACCTGAGAAGTTGAGGAAACAGACCAAAGACATGTCATCACATGATGTCATCACATGATGTCATCAGTCCGAGCCAACAGGGATTCCAGAACCTCCCATTCTCTCTGGCTTCATTCATCACCCTGATCACATGACCATGATCACACTCCAACAGGATTATTCTTATTTCCTTGTGACGCAGGATTACCGATGCAGCCACACCACACTCTCGACAAGGGAATGCGATTTCCCCATCACAAGATTGGCATGAGGAGGGGGTTGAACACAATACCAACATTATATTCATTGAGGAACAAATGGGATTGGCTGGGGTAGAGAAGGAGCACAGAGAGATGGGTCTGTAGTTATTCCATGAATTCAGCCTCAAATCAAATCACTGCAATCAGACCGTTTGAGTTTAAGCATAGCAGAATTACGCCCGGACACACACTGAAGTAATGTACACGTAGTGGAAAATAAAGTGAGTGCCATACCATATTAATTTCAGCTGACTGCTTTATGGTACTCAATGTTAGTTGAATTAACATGCTTTCATTCAATCACTTTGAGATCCTTCCTCATGCTCTTTTACAGAAAATAATCTACTGTATATATCTGAGTATTTTTCAATCCTGTACACTAGTAGTTCTGATCTTGGTGAGTGGGTGACCTTGTTAGTGTGATTACCCTGGGTCTCTGTGACAGACCGTTCGATAGTGGTGGAGTCCCCCTCACAGCAGGCATTTAGACCTAGTCTACATAATGCGGTTATATAATGGCCTGGTTGGGGGAACCCATCACGCTATGACTCTGTCTGGGGCCTCCACTGTGGTGCGGTAGAGGAGAGAATCTGGAAAAGATTGGTTGCATTAGCCGGTTAAGATCATGCTCACACTGGGGATGAGGACTCACTGCATCTGGATACATCTGTAGGTTGAGGTGAACACACAGGTAGAGGGAACATTTATGTTCTAGAGCAGAGCTCTCCAAAACCTACAGGAGGGTAGCTCTCCAGGAATAGGGTTGGAGTGAAAACCTACAGGAGGGTAGCTCTACAGGAACAGGGTTGGAGTGAAAACCTACAGGAAGGTAGCTCTCCAGGAACAGTGTTGGAGTGAACCTACAGGAGGGTAGCTCTCCAGGAACAGGGTCGGAGTGAAAACCTACAGGAGGGTAGCTCTCCAGGAACAGGGTCGGAGTGAAAACCTACAGGAGGGTAGCTCCCCAGGAACAGTGTTAGAGTGAAAACCTACAGGAGGGTAGCTTTCCAGGAACAGGGTTGGAGTGAAAACCTACAGGAGGGTAGTTCTCCAGGAACAGGGTTGGAGTGAAAACCTACAGGAGGGTAGCTCTCCAGGAGCAGGGTTGGAGACTCCTGTTCTGGAGAGCTACGGGCCTTGCAGGGTTTTTTTCTCCAGCCCTGCTCTATCATGAATCTATTATTATAGATTAGAATCAAGTGTGTAGTAGGGTCAGACCAGATTCCTGCGGGTGGGAGGATAGCTAATGGCACCCCAGGAGGAGGGTTGCTTGGCAACTCTGTAATAGAATATAACCTGGCAACTCTCTTGTATAAAATATAACCTGGCAACTCTGGTATAGAATGTAACTTGGTAACTCTGATATAGACAATAACAACCTGTGTGGAAAAACAAGCTAAATTTAGAGCAGCTAGCTACTGAAGGTTTTAATGAGAGGTCTCAGAGGTCTTGTTCTCACCCATATACACATTATCCATAATGACAAAGTGAAAACGTGTTTTTAGACATTTTTGCCCTTTATTGAAAATGAAATCCAGAAATACTTAATTTAAATAAGTATCCATACTTTGTAGAAGGCCCTTTGGTAGCAATTACAGCTGTGAGTCTTGCTGGGTAAGTCTCCAAGAGCTTTTCACACCTGGATTGTGCAACATTTGCCCATAATTCTTTAAAAATGTCTTCAAGCTCTGTTGAATTGGTCGTTGATCATTGCTAGCCAAACTGTTCAGGTCTTGCTATAAATCTACTTGAAAATCCAAGACAAAACTGTGACTCAGCCACTCAGGAACATTCACCGTCTTGGTAAGCAACTCCAGTGTAGATGTGGCCTTGTGTTTTAGGTTATTGTCCCGCTGAAAGGTGAATTCATCTCCCAGTGTCTGATGGAAAGCAGACTGAACCAGGTTTTCCTTTAGGATTTTGTCTGTGTTTAGTACCTTTAAAATTATTTTTTTATCCTGAAAAAGTCCTTAACAATTACAAGCATACCCATAACATGATGCAGCCACCACTATTCATAACACTTTGTATTGAGGACAAATAGTTAATTGCTTTGCAGTATTACTTTAGTGCCTTGTTGCAAACAGGATCTATGTTTTGGAATATTTTTATTCTCTACAGGTTCACTCTGTCAATTTGGTTAGTATTGTGGAGTAACTACAATGTTGTTGATCCATCCTCACTTATCTCCTATCCTATGCTCTGTAACTGTTTTAAAGTCACCATTGGCCTCATGGTGTAATCCCTGAGCGGTTTCCTTCCTCTACGGCATTTGAGTTAGGAAGAACGCCTGTATCTTTGTAATGACTGGGTGTATTGATACCCCATCCAAAGTGTCATTAATTACTTCACCATACTCAAAGGGATATTCAATTATTCTTTGCAAGGCATTGGAAATCTTCCCTGATCGTTGTGGCTGAATCTGTGTTTGAAATTCACTTTCGACTGAGGGAACATACAGAAAATGTTATGTGTGGGGTACAGAGATGATGTTAAACACTATTATTGCACTTATGCAACTTATTATGGGACTTGTTAAGCACATTTTGGCTTGCCATAACAAAGGGGTTGAATACTTATTGACTCAAGACATTTCAGCTTTTCATTTTTAATTCATTTGTAAAGATTTCGAAAAACATGATTCCACTTTGACATAATGGTGTATTGTGTGTAGGCCAGTGACAAAAATATCTAAATGTAATCCATTTTCAATTCAGGCTGGAACACAATACTTGCTGAAGGCACTGTAAGATAATACTTTGGTTTGGGTTTATATATTTGATTTAGACAATGCAATAATATTGAACCTCTTCACAGTCTGATGTATGCTCATCATGTAATTAGGGGTTCAAGCATCAAAGCTTTGAGAAACCCTAATGTATTTGTTGGCAGTCATTAATATTACATAGTAATTATTTATTGAATTAGGCTACAGAAAAGTCATTACGCAACTGTATTACATTGTCTATTGTGTTACACTGTTACACAGTCATTTTAGGTATTATCAACAGTAAAAAAAAAACAACCTCAAACATTTAACTGCAGCATACTGTAAATGATGGTGCATTGTGGGAAATTGCTGTATTTCAATTGGTAGTGTAATTCCACCTCACAGAATAGAGTATGGTACTGTAATCTTGGGAGGGCCCAAAACCTTCACCACTAGTGGGTGCATGGTATTGTTGTTTCCGGCTCATTAACATATTTTTAAGCTTGCACTGTAGGAGGATATTTGTTGCGGTCGTGAATGAGAATGCTGTATCAATTTAACTCCTATGTGGTTATAGTGCCCCATGAATTTCAAATCTATAGGGGACACATTGGAGTGGCAGCAAGTCTTCAACCTTAAATGGATGAGTATTTTGCCATGTCCTTGTGGTCACTGCCAATTTGGAAGCCTTTGTTAAGACCTCTAGTGCAAGTGATATAAAATATTTATTAATATGCTGTAATGTTTAAACACTTTACCAACCAGCCAACCTGCTTGCACCAATTCCTTGTAATTATAGGGAAATATACTGTGAAATATAAACCCTCCCCTCAATACATGTAATTCATTCATCCATTCAATCTGAGGAAGTTAGAATGAAACGTTTTTACAGTATATTGTACTGTGTGTCATTACACAGTACTTGCTTTCATACCACATTTATATTACAATAGCTATAGACCCTACTGTAATCTGAAATACAGCATTTTACTTGCCACAGCGCTGCCTGTAAATAACTGTCAAATTCATGGCAACCCTTTACAGTGTACTATTATCCATTGTCCCAGTCCCCCACCAGGATTTGGTCAAACTCAGATATCAAATATATAACATCATAGGCCTACTAAAAACTAAATGTAAGGCTAATAGCATAATAGAGCCTTTGCAGAGCAACAAAAGGCATAGGCCTGTGTTCTCCATTGTAGTGACTACAGTATGCCACTGAGTTGTTAAAGTGGGCGGGGTATTTCTCTGGAACTGCGTGGATCGAAGCAGCGTGTTCTGTCGCGAGGACCAGCTGTGTGTGTGTGTGTGTGGGACACTGGCGCGCGCCACTGTGTGAAATCGCAGCATCAGTTTGAAAAGGGATAAGGAGGACCCTCCATCCCTATCCCGCCACCGCCAGAAGAAAAATAACACTTCTCAACCTGGGGCAGTCCGTTTACATGGTAGGCTAGATTATGAAAAAGTCTGCTCTGTTGCGGAATAACCTACATGGCTCAAACAGTGCAACAATGTTGACAGCTATTCACATTTTAGCATCTGGCATTATTACCATAATTTAGCATACCGGTATGCCCCTGGCTGATATGAGGGGTGGTGATATGTGGCGGAGACACGGCAACGGCACTGCAACGAAGTGAAGTTCAGCGGCTCTGCAGGTACAGTAAGGCTGGGGACAGTGTATAAATTGTTTGGAACCTTCAGGAGCTCGGTAGCGAGAGAGTAACTGTTCTTCACACGAGATGACGACAGATTATTGTGCATTCTCGCGCTTTGCATATCGCGTGCATAAAACCTATCCAACAAAACGGCGACCTTTGGGAAATTTGTTGTTATGTTTTTGTGTGTGAAGGCAGTATGAGGCAGCATGCCTTGTGATGCTCAAGGGTTGTGTAGCCAATACCGGCTGCCTCTATTCTGTACAGTCTTGGGACAGTTCCAAGACTGGCGTTGTCATTGTTCAAGTGAAATGGGTAGACAAGATAGAAGGAAGAGCGAAACCAGTGGTTCAGCTTGCCACACACACTGTCGCTAGGCTACATTATGCTGATAGGCAACGGAACAACATGCGATCAGAAGGCCATGTGTTTTTATATTTTTATCAGCCATAATTGTACAGTAGCCTAAGCTATTGATTCATCACGGATATAATTTATGAATAACAAAACGCTCTCGTTGTGTTTTTATTTTTAAGACATCTTGATAAAAGACTATGCCATTACTTTACAACACGCGATCGGACGGCCATGTGTTATCTTTTTACCAGACATTATTTTACAGTAGCCTAGGCTATTGATTCACAATGGAAATGTATCAATAACAAAACGCTCTCGTTGTGTTTTAATTTTTAAGACATCTTGCTAAAAAGATTATGCACTACTTTTTCGAATTATTTTGTCGTTCGATTAGGTCTTGCCAACGTGCATCAGATGTTGCCAACGTGCATCACACTGATGTGATTCGCTCTCTCGGGAATGTCAGAACCCACAATCCCACATCAGCATCCGTGGGACAGAGATGCCTCCTTTTCCCCTCCAATCTTCGAAAGCGAGAATAGTGAAATTCCTTTACAACATAAAATGGAGGTCACATAATGTATGCCTATTTCATATCCATTTTAGAATAGCTGTCTTTCTGCACAGCATGCCCTATGAATTGACATATTCTGTGAATGGAAGTCCATGTGATTGACGACGGTAGAGAGAGCATCCCATACAGTCCGCGAGATTGTCAGCCCCACGCGAAATCATATAATTATCAATAAATATTAGTCTAGAAAATCACAACTGCTCGGCTCAGATTAGGCTCGTGTGGGTTTAATATGATGTCACTGCGGTGGTATAATATTGGATATATTGAAGCAATGCATTGTGAATAGTCTATATCTATAGTCTCCTAACATTCTATATCTATCCAGTATTCACTGTGCCTGTCTGTCTGCACAGATCCGGAACCTGTTCTTTGAGGTGCATTGCATCCTTTCCCCGTCCACTGATATTAGCCTGAAATCAGATTTTACTCAGAAAATGACAATGATAAGAATTAGATCGCCAGAGACTATATTTGACTCTGGCAGCGTTGGTTCCTCGGAATGAACGGTGTCGTAACGCTGCCGCATCGCAGTCAGTGACAATATTGTGGACGACGCTGCGTCCATACATGCGCCCCGGTGACGCTTTCTCCATTATCATCCAGCACGCACTTAGCCGCCTTCTCTGTGTTGCAAGTACCTCTTTCTTGGTGAAATACGGACACATTATATTGTCATGCGATGCATTAGTTAATAATAGTACGCCATAAGAAGAATTACCCATGTGACAGTTGGAGTCCATCAACAGCTCATGAGTGCTTCGATTTTCGATACCACGTGCCCTTTATATAGTATTAACTGTCATTTTGCGTGTAATCAAGAAGGTTGGAATGTCGTAAAGACATAGGGCATCTCAGGCCAAGCTGTTGAAATGTCGGTTTTAGACACATAAGGAAATTATTTTGTTTAGTTGAATTTATAGAGAGAACAAGACATATGTAGGCCTCATCATGGTGTATTTTCTTAATTTTCAAATATGATTTTCAAAATTATAGGCCTTGGACAAGAAATGCTTCCCATTGATCCAATCTGAACACCAAAACATTGATTACTTTATCCAAGCTGCATTTTCAACTAGCATTTTTGACTAGTTGGTTTAGCTTTTACAGAATTAAACTCAACCTGGCATTTAAAGTTGACGCTTAGGGCCAGGGATCTGGTGCCCTCAAAATGATCAGTCCTGACATCCCATTGCACATAATTCAGTGCTGGGTTATTGGGTGTCAGTTTGGCATGCAAAGAGAGGAGAGGGCACACTGTCTCACTCCCTAGCTGTGGAGAGGTGGGATGTTTGTCATTATTCTGACAGATTGTGTGTGTGACTACATAGAGAGGAAATGTTCCCCATGGCTTCATGGAGAGCCCAGTGGCAGCATTAGGATTTATTTCCTCCAAGGCGTCCCTCCTCCTTAGTCTTAGACATATGACCGCAGGAATAGGCTTGTGTGTGTGTGTGTGTGTGTGTGTGATCATACAGTTGTGTGTTCTGATGGTCAATGTTGATTGTATGCCGTTGCATAAACCTCCACTCCGACCCAGTTATGGGTGATGGTGATGATGATGAAGAGGGTCACAATGCTGCTGCTGTTATTCTTTTCCTTGAGGATGATGTCATATTTGGGTTGAATATTTTGTGACCTCGTATTCAACTAGCCTCTAACAACACTAGTAGATGTCTGGCCCAGATTCTATTTGTGTGGTAGAATAGAAATGCCCCTCTCTCAGCTGTGGGGGTGACTGTGGAGAGGAGAGACCAAGGACATCAGGACAATCACTCTAGGTGCTATTGAGGAAAAACACATCCAGTACAAAATGACCTTAAAGCCTCAGGGATGGATGTAAAACAATAACAACATGAACATTCACGCAGGTGCAACACCTTTTATATAATACTTTAATAGCCACTGAGGTAGCACCGAGTTGAACTTTCCACTGTGAACTATAGTGTTTAGCCAATGCAGGAGCATAATGCTGTGATTGTGACATTGATAGGCCCAGGGCCCAAATGGAGCTTTACCGTGCTTGCCATTAGGGTCAGAATGGGGCACGGTTTATTCTTGGTACTGAACATGAGCACACTTTGTGGACCAACACAGGCTCACGATCCATTCCGGCTCGAGTCAGAACACATACCGTGCCTTCGGAAAGTATTCAGTCCCCTTGACTTTTTCCACATTTTGTTACATTACAGCCTTATTCTATTATTGATTAAATCGTTTTTTCCCCTCATCAATCTACATATAATACACCATAATGACAAAGCAAAAACAGGTTTTTAGACATTTTTGCAAATTTTTATATGTATGTATATATGTAAAACATAAAAAAATATTTAAAAAAAGAAGAAAAAAAAGAAGGAAATATCACATTTACATAAGTATTCAGACCCTTTACTCAGTACTTTGGCAGCGATTACAGCATCAAGGATCTCTCTTGTACTCCGTTCATCTTTGCCTCGATCCTGACTAGTCTCCCAGTCCCTGCCGCTGAAAAACATCTCCACAGCATGATGCTGCCACCACCATGATTCACCTTAGGGATGGTGCCAGGTTTCCTCCAGATGTGACGCTTGACATTCAGGCCATTCATGTGCCTTTTACTGAGGAGTGGCTTCTGTCTGGCCACTCCACCATAAAGGCCTGATTGATGGGGTCCTGAAAGTGTGTGTGTTTTGTGACTGTGGGTCTGTTCAGGCAAGATTAGTCTAGCCTGGTGAGGACAACATTGATATTCATCCTACACTTGCT